>NC_031785.1:9268740-9348970 GCF_001522545.3 Parus major | reverse complement strand
TCCCATGGGAATGCTGAGTTCCCTCCTTGAGTGGAGCAAGGCCCAGGCACAGCAGGGCACGAGCAGCCCCCAGGAAGGTGCAGCTTCTGGAAATTCGGTGTCTGTGCCACAGAACCAGCCCTGCCAGGCAGTGATGGATCACCTGGAAAAGCTGCTCCATGTCCAAGGAGGCAGGAGGCAACTGCCTGGCTCAGCCCTGCCCAAACCCTGGTCACGCTGGCAAGGCACAGTGATGTTGTTTCAGTGTGCTCACCTGTGGTTATCTTTGTTTTATCTTCTTTTTTATGTGCTGGGACCTGTTTCCTTTCCCAGCTCTCAACAAATGTGTTTCCCTTTTGTGTAATTCTCTCTCTTTCTCTCATGCTGTCATGTGTCAGTGGAACTGAGTGACAGAGGTAATCCTTCTCTAAATAACTCCCAAATGTGTCACTCCTGGTCCTGCCTGTGCCCTCCACAGCACTGGGGCTCCGGGTCAGGAGAAATTCATAACTTTCAATATTTAGTACAAACAAAAACTTATTTTCAAAGTTAACCCAAGTTTTGGGAAGGTTGTTTTAAACAGTGATTTCAGTGGGTGAGTTTATTTACCATGGAATCAAAGATTGGTTTGGGTTGGATGGGACCTTGGAGATCATCTCATTCCACCCCCTGCCATGGGTGGAATGAATTTCCACTATCCCAGGGTGCTCCAGGACCATCCAGCCTGGCCTTGGAGTTATTTATTGATCAGATGTTGGATGAAAGCTGTCCCAGGTGACACTGGTTCAGTCTGACTGAAGGTGGGGTTATTTCTGAAGTTTGCTGGTTGGAAGTTTGTATTCTTCATATCAAATCCACATTTTCCTGTAGATTTTCTTACTGAAAATGAAGCGACATAGGGAAATTTATAAATGAGATTAAGAGTCTTAGGTCTTGTGTTTCAGTGGGAAATAGGACCCTGTCACTGGCACTGTTTATGTCTCAAGGATCCTCTAATTTGCTGTGGTTTTGCAACAAAAACTCTCTTGGAAGCTGGATTGTGTGAGGCACTAAAATCCAGATTGGGATGTTTGTGCTGTCCCAGTGGGCAGAGCCCTGTGGGACTGATTCACCTCCCCATCACTGCTTGCCAGAAGAAAATGGATTTTATGCTTTTTATTTAAGAACTGCCTGTGCCTGGCTGGTTTGGGAAGCACCCAAAACATAAACTGTTTATGATCCAGAGCAGTTTGCTGGAATCACAAACCTGGGGGAGGCTCAAGATTAAAGACATAAAACCAACTGCACTGAATTGTGTCAGACATCCCTTTAACCTTGCTCTCTCCCACCTTGTGCCTCCAGGGCAGCATCTCAGTGGGTGCTGATGCCTCCCTGCAGTGTTTTCCCTGCCTCCAGCACTCTGGGGCTCTCTCCCAGCTCTTGCTTAAGCTGCAGCCAGGGAATTTTCCTCTGTGCATTTGTCCAGAGGTTTCTCAGGACTGTGTTCCCACTCTGGAGCTTGCCAGAGCTGGAATCACAGTCACTTTTATCAGGAATAGTTAGAGATGAAATGAAAGCATTTAATCAGGTGATTAACTTTTGAGCACAAATTGCAAAAGCTCAGAGAACATTTCACAAGGTAAAAGGGAATTTTTTGGCCCAGCCTGAGGCTGTTTCAGGTGTTGGTGCCTTGAAAACTGCAAATAAGTAGTGGGAGAGGTGATTGACCTCTGTTAGAGCAAACATTTCATCTTCTTAATGAAGAATGGATTTTCATGAGCACTTCCATGAGTGATCTTGCAGGTCCAGATCCAGCTCAGAAATTGTCTGAGGGTTTGAGGAAGGTAAAAGCAAATCCTGCTCTGTTTGAAGCCCTTCTGGTACCAGCAGTGTCCAGCAGGCTGCAGACTGAAGAGAGCCATGAAATCCCCTCTCCAAGATCACAATGAGCAGAGAGTTTGGGGGATTAGAAATCTTTTATCAGTGGCTGTTCTGAGGTGTTGACTCTTGTGTGGTGTTAATATCCAGCAGGGAGAGGGGAAAGGAGCCCCAGGGTGTGGGAAACAGCCAGGAGTTCTCCTGGGGGTTCTTGGAAGATCCACTTGAAGGGGCTGAGTGTGAGAGAGCTGAAATATCCCCCAGATAAGCCCCAAATGTCCCAAATGGGACCTTCCCTGCTGTCCCCAGAGCAGCCTGGGTGGTGGCAGTGCAGGAGGAACCAGGCAGAAAGGCTGGAGCATTCCCTGCTCCAGGACCTGCTGATCCTGCTCCTCTGGAGCTCTGAGCTTGTGCTGCTCAAGCCTGGGACCACTTGGGAAATGTCTCCAGTGGGATGGATTAGTTAACTCTGAGCTTTTATCTATTTTTTAATCCATCAGACCCAAATGCTGTTTGTCCTGCATTAATTTCTCTTTTTGGTATTTTTAGAAGTTGGCATCTCTCTGGCTGTGCACTTGGTGCTGGGAGAAGGGATATTTTTAATGGGATGTATTTTCTGCACCTAATGAAGCAGCAATGAAATAAATTACTCTTGTCAAAACAAAGGGGGAAATATGAAAATTCCCAGTCAGATATTAGTTACTGTTTATTGTGTCTGTGTGTCTCTTCTGTACCTCTCTTTAACCAGCAAAGCAAACAAGCCAAAGCTTTAGTGTTTGCAGATTATTGTTTGTTTATTTTTTAATTGGAGGATTAATATCTCAAAGTAGAAATACTTCACAAAGATGGAATATTTTTTGGAATACAGTGTGTGTGGGGCTCAAATGCTGCTCCTGTGGGAATGAGGGCTGGCTGGGTGGGACACTCACATCATTTGCTGCCTGTCACTGTCTGCTGGCACTGACAGCTCAAATAAATGTGGGGGTTCTGCCTCTGACCTTGCTCCATTTGTACATTGGGAGATCCAGCTTTAATGAGCTGATCTGGCCAGAAATTAGTCCTGTTTGTTTTTTTCCTTGTCATGTCAGTTTTCATCCAGCTCTGAGTTATATTTTTATTTTATTGATTTAACTTTTTTTTTCTGTGTCATTTCCTTTCCTTTACCTTTCATTTACCTTTACAGGTGAATGCTGAGAAGGCTCTGCATGATCTTTTGTGTAGTTTAAAATATACCAGATCTGTTTGAAATTTTTGTTGTTGCATAAGTTTTCCCATAGTCCTGGGGGTATTTTATAGTCAGGAACATGGAAAAATCCTGGGATTATACTGGCTTTTCACACCAATTTGCCACAATGCTGCATCAAAGAACAAAAGAGCCAGAGATGAAAATTCCTCTTGTCCATCATCTCGAGTCTTTGCTCTTGTCCTGCTCTGAGAGCAGAACCTTGTCCCTTCCTTGCTGAAGTGTTTTATACCCTAGGACCACAGTAAAAACTATTTAAGATTGAAGATCTTTTTAAAAACTTAGCTCATCTTGCAGCAGAGCTGTAGAAATGAAAGTTCATGAGAAGTTAATGAAGAATTGGGCAGGGATTGTTCCCTGGCAGGGTGGGCAGGCCCTGGCACAGGGTGCCCAGAGCAGCTGGGGCTGTCCCTGGATCCCTGGCAGTGCCCAAGGCCAGGCTGGACAGGGCTGGGAGCTCCTGGGATGGTGGGAGGGGTCCCTGCCATGGCTGGGGTGGAATGAAATGAGTTTTAAGGTCCTTCCAACCCAAACAATTCCGTGATTCCATGACCTGCAAACCCTGAGAAGCACTGGCAGAGCTCTCAGGGCTGGGCTTCCCATCCTGGTGGTGTCAGGATGTCAGAGTCTTGGAGCTGCTGGAGCTGATCCCAGAGCTCCTGGTAGGAAGTGGAGCAGGAGCCAGAAGGCTCTGTCTGCCTCTCCAGGGGGTGATCTTTAACTGAATTTATCTGGGGAACAGGAGGCGGTTGCAGCTATTCCTGGAAGGCTGGAGGAGGCTGTTGGCCATCAGCTTCAGCCTAAAGGGCATCTTCCAGCTCTGAGAAATGAGAATATTAAGAAATAATTGTTAATTAGAAATATTTTGTCCATGGGCAAGATCACTGTCAGGATCAGGAGAAATGTGGATGCTCAGCTTTATAAATATCATTTGCAACGAGGGAAGCCCGATGGCTGATGCTGAGTGGGAGAGATTTTTCTTCAGTATTAAATAAAGGGCTCTTTGTAGATGCCTTTTCCCCTGATTTAATCATTCTGAAGAGACCTGATCCCTATTTTAGGTGCAGCACTAATTCCATCTCCTCTGAAGCTGTGGGTAGCAGTCTATAGTTAGGTTGGCACACTGTCCTCACCACATCAAACCCAGAGTGAAGATGTGAATGAAGCTGACGCTTCATCCTTGGGTTTGTGCTCATCCTTTTACATTCTCCCACATTTCCAGTTCCCATCCTTGTTCTTAATGATCTTTTTTTATCCCTGCACTCGTGTTCTCTGGGCAGATCCCTGATAGAAATTGGAAAGCAGCTGGACATGATGATGTAGGCTGATCCTGCTGCTCTTTAAATCACTGCCAGAGTAAAGGCAGAGCCAGATGTTGCTCACAGCTGCTCTAACAGCTGCCAGGTTTGAAGCTGTTCCATGAATCTGCCTGGGAAGGATGTTAAATTAGAGAGAACATGTATAGAGAGAAAATATTTCACCTCATGGATGGAATTAATTGGGTTTTGTGGTCTTCTTTTACATTTTGACAATGATGTAATATATAAAACATTGCATTTTGTTAATATTTATTAGGACTTGACAGCAATAGCTTGGTTATGGACAAATACTCAGGTCATAATGGCATAAAATTTAGGGATTTTCATCCTTTTCTCTTGTAGGTCAGTAATAGGTGTGATAATGCTGTTGAAATGGAGAAAAAAGGAATTAATGAAAGCTTAATTCCAGGATCTGTGTGTTGGAAGGGTTGGTGTGCAGGCACCTGTAGTGCTTTAACAAACCTGATGTGGTTTGGTTTCCCTTGCTGGTGCTGAGTTTGTAGCAGTTAAATGCTGGGTCCATAACACATCCCCATAACAGACTTTGGGAATGACAAATAACAGACCCTGCTCCATAAAAAGTGTTTAAAGCTCTATAACCTGTGCTTGACTGAACCTTGTTGGAGTCCCAGAGAATCCCAGACATCATTTTCAAAGTGCTTCCACTGAGGCAGAGAAAAGCTTTAAATCTGGGAGAAAAATTAGCTGTGATCCCCAAATGAGAAGAGATGGATGAAGGAATTCCTCTGCCATGGATTTATGGTTTCCTTCCCACACCACTGAACTCCACAGGTGCTGTGGGAAGGACAGTGAAGAGAAAGACAACTCAGAACATCTTTTTATTAATTTTTTAAAAAGCCACAAAGGATGGAGCTGTTTGGGGGAGCAATGCTCATTCCTGCAGAGCTTTATTGCAGGGCTTGCTTCTGCTTTGGGCTTTACTAAATGTAAATTTACCACACAAGGAGCTCCTGGTTGTAGATTTTGCAGCTGTATTTCTGTCCCCTCAACACTTTGTGCACCTTCCAGCATGTTCAGCTCTGAACTCTGGAATGTGATGTCTCTGGAATTGCACATATTCCCATGGATTCTGGTATTTACCTTTGAAATGCCTTTTTTTTTTCCATTTTAGGTAATGAACTCTGTGTTTAAGACTATTCTAGACTTGACATACCCAATAACCTCTATGTTTTCTGGAGCAGCTTTTAACAACAGCATCAACAACATCTTCAAAGACAAGCAGATAGAGGTAGGTTGTTTATTCACCTTATGGATAAGAAATTATGTCCCTGTTATTTTAATTATGTTCTGCTGGAGCAGAAATAGCTTTTTTCCATGCTAATATGGAAATCTGGAGCTGTTGGGAGACTGGAAACGTGGTGAAACTGTGGATGTGGTGGTCCATGACTGAAGGAAGGAGCCTGTTCTGTTTGGTGGATTTAGAAATCACAGCTGTAGATTATTTGTACCTATTTCAGTTTGACAAAGGGATCTCATTGTCTGAGAGAAGAAGTGAAAATTGTGACACTGAAGAAGAACAGCTGAGACTGCTCCATCATTATTTTTCTGCAAATCAGGTCTCAGAGACCTTCAGGGCACAGCAGAGAAGGGCTTGAATTGGGCTGTGATGGGTTTGGCTTTTTTGAATTTTACTTTTGAAGCTGGAGTGAGTTTTTCTGAGCAGCCTACTGAAAACTGCAGTAATGGCAGAGTCCTTTGTGTCCTGGCTTGCACTTGGTGACCTTTTTGTAGTTGCTGGGTGTTGTGTGTCCACCTGAGCCAAGAGCTACCTTTGGAATCCACCTCTCCCCCTTCCCTCAGCAGCAGCAGATTGTAAAACACATTATTGATGTTTTATCTTCCTACATCACCCAGCTCAGAGAGTGTTTGGGTAGCCTTGGAATTTCACCTGATTTACAATTTTAACCAAATTATTCCAGTGTTTGCATCCTTGTGATGAAAGATCATGTAGCAAATTAACACTGTATGTACTTTAAATATATTTGGTAAAAATAATCCAAAACATTCTCTACCTAAATGCAAATTTCAAAGTAAGTGATTAATCATCGTGTGGCTTAAAATAGCAGCTTGCTGTGCAGAGGGGATGGTGCTGGAGACAAGCAAGTTTTAGAGAATCCTGGAATCACCAAGGTTGGAAAAGGCCTCAGATCCCCGAGCCCAACAATTCCCCCAGCACTGACAGGGCCACCCCTGTCCCCAGGGATGTCCCACATCCACATGGCTCTTGAGCACTTCCAGGGATGGCCACCACTTCCAGTGACCCCACCACTTCCCTGGACAGCTCTTCCAATGCCTGAATACCCTTTCCACAGAGAAATTCTCCTCCTGTCCAACCTAAACCTCCCCTGCTGCAACTTGAGGCTGTTCCTGTCTGTCCTTGCTTTGGATTCCTGCAGTCAGTTCATTGTTCTTCCTTTTTAAGATGCAGCAGATTCCTTCCTTAGCAATTTCAACAGCTGTAGTTGCATATTCTGGTCTTCCCTTGCAGCCACAGGAAGGTTTTGTGCAAGGGAAATCCAGTCCTGAGGCACCCAGCAGCATCATCTCTGCAAGTGTCCTGACCACCACAGCCCCTCAGTCCATGCCCAAGGTTTACTCATGTGGGAAGAATTCCCTCAGATAAATAAGGAAAAATGTTGTGTAGCACAGCCAAGAGGGAATTACTCCTTCATTGTAATTCCCCCTCTCAGTGTGGGGTAACCTGTCCTGGAACTGGGAGCTGCCCCAGGGTCAAGGGAGGTTGAGAAAGTAACAGGAGCTGAGGCAGGAACCTTGAAAAAGTATTTTCTCAGAGCATTTAAAGCATCCAAATTGCAAACATCCATCTTTTCTCCCTAGCTGGGCTAGGTTTGGCTGGGTAACAATGATTTCTACCTGGAAATTCCTATCAATAAAAATTAATTGCAGCCTACAAGCAGAGGTTGTGTTTGGGTTGTGCTTGGCCACAACTGCTCCTTCCTGGGAGGATCTGCAGCGATCCCAGGAAAACCTGAATAAGTTTGGTGGGCTGACCCTTATGGCTCTAGAAAAGTTTAAAATTCAGGATGTCTGGGCCAGATCCTCCCTTGTGCTGCTGTGGCTGTGAGGTGACACCCCTGTGCTCCCCACACGAGTCCTCACCCCTGTCCCCCATGGGAGGCAGGAGCAGGAGCAGGAGCGCTTACGTTGAGCTGTTATTTCTGACACCCAAAGGGAGGTTTCCATTTTCTCTGAAATTTGCTCTCTGCCAACCCTTGTGATGTGGGTGTCTCCTGATTCCCAGCAGTGCTGCTCGTGTGGGGGCCCTGGTGACAAAAACCTCGTCACTGCTTCCAGCCTCAGGCACTTCCCAAGCTGGGATCATCCATGGGAGACCCTCATCTCAAACCCAGGATGGGGCACTTGGACACACAAACCCAGGCCAGGGAGCTTGAAGGAAATTTCTCAAGAAGTGGAGTTATTTTCCTCTTGAATTAGCCATCCTTCTCTGAGAACATCAGCCTCTGGAATTTTTATTCTCCGTGCCAGGATTCTTATCCCCGTGCCAAAATGTCCTTGTAAATCATCTCAACCGGGGGTTCAGGTGTGAGGAATCAGACAAGACTTTTATTAGGTCCTGGTTCAGACTTGAGTGATGCTGTGTTCCAAAATGAGTGGAACAATCCCTGAGCAGTGAGATTTTATTGCTGTGTGGGAGGGCTTGGGTGAGTTTGCTTTGTGCAGGTGTTTGCAGGAACATGAAGGGAGGTGTCAGAGAGGCTTCTCTTCCCATTCCCCTGTTTTTGCTGAATCTGTGGTTGATGCACTGAGAACTGCAATCCCCAGAGTGTCTTCAGCATGGAGAGACACCCCAATATTCTTGTAATCACACTTTATTCATCCACTGTGAGCCCTCCCCAGGGCTTCACAGAGCTGCTGAAGAGATTAAACTCACCAGAAAAGCCCCCTGATTCTTGGCAGTGCAGAATTTCAGGTGGAACAGCACAGAAATCACACCAGGATTCGCAGCCTGACTAGTGAGGGAGGGCTTCCAGCTCCAGTGGTCCTGGAGTCCAAACCTGTGTTTGGTTTGGGTTGAAGCTGTGCTGGAGAAGGTCCAGACACCCTGTCCAGTGAACAAATGCTGCCTGGGAGAGCAGGTTTTCCTCTTCAGCTTTGAGTTTTCTGATTGACAGAGCAGCATCAGCTGTTCCCTGGGCACAAGCTCAGTTTACTCAGACCAGTCCTCCTGCTTCCCCTTGGCAGCTACCATTTCACCAGGCACCATGGAAACTTTCCAAAACTGTCCTCCCTCCAGCAGAGCCCTGCACACTTGGGAGGTCACCTTCCCCTTTTTCCATCTGCTGGGAGGTGAGACACAGCTGAAACCAGAGGGAGAACTTCCCCAGGGCTGGTGGTTTGGTCTGGCCCCACTGAATAAACTCTCAAAGCTCTTGGCTTAGCCATTCTTTTTGTGTCTCACCCTCCTCCTGTTCCACACTCCCCACTGTGAGATCCTGCTGGATCTCAGGTAACCTCTAGGATCTTCCTGGAGTTTTACCTTGCAGGTCCTTTGTTCCTGTAGCCAATGCTTGAGTTTGGTGTTGTCCTCTTTGATTCCTGAAAATTCCTGAAGCAATGAGCCCTGGCTCCATCACCAGAGGGTACAAATTGACCATTGTTCAGTCAAGAGGCCGTGGATCATGTTCTTCATGTCCTCCAGCACTGAACAGCCTCAGGATCCCTTGGGGTGGGAGTGACCATCAGACCCTCACCTGAAATTACAATAAAGACCCTGCAGAAGCTGTGTGTGCTTTGTGTGAGGAGCTCTCTGTGCTGCCTCTCACACTCTGCTGGAACAGGGGGTTCTTGCTGCTGCAGGAAGGACATGAGGGTTTTTTCTGCCTTGGTTCTGAATGAATTGTTTGCATGAGAGAGAAAATCATGAATATAAACACAGGACTGAGGGTTTTTCTTCCATGCATGCAGGTGTTTGTCTGTAGCTCTGTCTGGTGAGGTCCAGAGGTTGTTGCTGTGCTGTGTGTCAGGCTCAAGGCGTGGTCAGGTCTCAGATTCAGTAAAATTGGGACTCCTCTGTTGCAGGATTTGTGGATTCCTTACTTCACCATCACCACCGACATCACTGCCTCGGCCATGAGGGTGCACAGGGATGGTGAGTGTGGACATGGCCCCTCCAGGCCTTAAATCATCATGGGACACTTCAGGGTCATCCCTTACTCCTGGAATTTGTCTCACCATTGAAATTTTGTCCTTGGGGCTGGCACAGGTGACACTGCCCATTCCTGCCGTTCCAGGGGGGTTATGGAGCTGCTGAAGGATTCTGGGCTTTAATCAGGGTAGCTAAAACAAGCAGAAAAAGGATTAACCCATCTCAGAGGTTTTGTATTCCCATTCCACTGCAGGTTAAGCCAGTTGAGGTCAGGAAACTCTCTCCAGCCAGCTGCTTGTCCCCGTGGAAGTTTAATGCAAGGATAGGAATCAGCTGGAGAACAGTTATGGTTGTCTCCACTGAATGGAGATAAATTAAGTTCCCAGCTGCTGCCATTTCCCATCTTGGTTTGGTCTGTGAGGTGTAACACACGTCAGCAGTTTCCTTGAGTGGAAGTTCCACTAAAACTATTAATAATAATCCCCAAATGTGCCAGTATTAACCTGTGCTAACAGCAGGAGTGCTGGGGTTGTAATTAGAAACAGAGCTGTTATCTGTTTTAAAAAGAAAACACACAAAAAAAATCAATTCCCAGGGAATTTGCTGGGAAGAGTTGCTGTTGGAAGCACCAGGCAGTTAATTACTGATCAGTGAGTTAACACTGCAAAGGCTCACTTATTCCTGATATTTTAAAGATTCACTTCTCAGACAAGCCTCTTGGCCTGTGGAAATGCTGTGTCTTCTCAATTTGGTTGATGCAAATGTAAAGAGAAGAATCAGTGGATAAGAGCCTTAAAGCAGAATGTTTTACAGGAAACACGGCCAATCAATTTCTCCTTGACTAAACTTTGTTTCTAACAGCTTAAAGGATTATAACTGTTCCTTACAGCACCACCAGAAGTGGCCCAAGAGAAGATAATGATCTCCACCAGGCATCTGCGGTGCTTTCACAAGAGAAAACATTTGCTTGTTTCAGAGGAGGGAAAACAGAATTTTGGGGGGTTCTACAGCTTTTATTTTTCAGGTTCAGGTCCTACTAAAAGTCAGGGGCTTGTGGATCTCTGTAGAACACAGTGACTTCAGCTGCACTTGTTCAGTCAATCCCTCTGTCCTCAGGAGAAACCTTTTCCTTCCCTCCTGGTGCTCCCTGCAGTAGGAACATGCTGAGATCTCGGAGAATTCAGTAAATCTGAGGAATGGGCTCAAACCCTGCGTCCTGGGGCTTTTCCCTGATGCCTGCATCATCTTTGTTTTATCCTAGCCAGCATTACAATAGAAAAAAATAACAAACTGCTTTAATAACTTCCTTCTGAGGAAAGCCTCCATCTCTTGATTATCTTAATGAGTGCAGCAGCCTCCCCCCTGCGTGGCAGTAATTAAGGCTGGGTGATTAACGCTGCTGCCCTCCCCACAGGCTCGCTGTGGCGCTACGTCCGTGCCAGCATGTCCCTGTCGGGGTACATGCCTCCCCTCTGTGACCCCAAGGATGGCCATCTCCTCATGGATGGGGGCTACATCAACAACCTGCCAGGTAGGAGCATGGATTGTGCTGGGAGAAATTCCCAGAACTGCCCAGCAAGCTTTGGGCCTCTTGTTTTTTCCCTAAAACACAGAGAAATGTCACCTTTAACCTCGTGATGGTTACCTGGAGTCCTTGCTTGCAGTGTCCTGGGTGTTCCCTTTATTTTGGCTTTATTATGGTTATTTATTTATTATTTATTTTTATTATTATTTATTTTGGCTTTATTTTTGTTTTTTATGATGGCCAAATTCTGAACATAAAACTCTCAGCTAAGTCTGAATTATTTTAGTGCTTGCTGAAGGGAGGGAGGAGGAAACAAACCACAGACATAAAACCTACCTTGGAGTTTCTCTTCAATCAGTTAACTAATAAATAATTCTGGGAGAGCAGCAGCATTTGCTGTCAGGCTGCTGTCAGCTGGGAATCTTGGGGCCATGGAAGGAGGATGTGGGGTGTGGGGTGAGGTCTGAGCCCCCAGCAGGGTCCAGGGGTGTGAACTGGCCGTGTTTGGGATGGGTTTTGTGTCAAGACTCCACCTGAGCAACCCGAGGCATTTCCATCTTCCTGTCACATCCTGACTGTGTTTTTCCATCAGGGCTGTATTTACCTAAAACTCAGAAACAGAAATAGCACAAAATGGATCTCCCACATCAGCATCTGGCATTCTCTGTGCTTGTAATTGTGATTGCAAACCAAAGCACCTCTTGCATCTCCACAGCTGGAGAGGGCAAAGAGCAGACCCAGGTGACACTGGGTGGGAAACACAATAGACTGAACGAGCCCAGGAATGTAAATCCAAGTTACAGAACAGATCTGATTTAAAGAAGTGTCTAAATTAAGCCTCTAAATTGGCTCTTCAGAGCTGTGGTTTTCCTACGCAAAACTATTCTGGAAACTGCAACTATCTTGGACTCTGGGGGTGTGAAAGAAATATAAATTCATTCTGTGAGGTTCATGTCCTTCTCTTCCCTCCCTTGGCGCTTCCCTAAATCCTCACCCATATCCAAAGACTGCAGCTCGTCCTTTTACTGACCTTGAAGTAGGAAGTGTTGCCTCATTTCTCTCCCACTTTCAGATGTGATTCTTTCTCTTGGATCCCAGAGCTGTTCTCAGGCTGCCATCCAGCCTCTCCTCGCTGGCAGGTCCTGTCCTGCTCCTGCCACTGTCACCTTCTCCCTCCTCTCTCTAAGGCACTGCCACTTGTTCTCTCTGCAGGTCCCCCAGGTCTTCTTTTGGAATCAATGTGGGTTTGATGAGCACTGTCCCATTGTACCCAGCGTGGTGTCACTGCCCTGCTGCTGTGTCCCCTGTCCCCTCACAGGGCTCCTGGGGACCTCAGGGAGGGTCAGGTCACCCCACTGATGTGAGGCAAAACATCCCCTGTCAGTGATGTCCCCCAGCAGTGGGACTCACCCTGGGGTCACTCAGCTTGGTATAGGATTTGGGATCCCTCCCTCCCCATGGAGCCTCCCTGAGCAGGAATGGGCAGAGCTGCTGCAGAGCTCATATGGAATCACAGAATTATTTAGGCTGGAGATCCCTCTGAGTCCAACCATTCCCAGCAGTCTCCATGTCCCCAGGTGCCACATCCCCTGCAGGGGTGGCCGCTGATGGTCACTCCTGTCCACAGCTCCCACCCCACCTGGAGCCACACACACAGGAGCCATGGAGATCTGTACCTGCAGCTGGGAGGGCACAGGGGCTCTGACACCTCCTGTCCTGTCCCAGCTGACGTGGCCAGGTCCATGGGGGCCAAGGTGGTGATCGCCATCGACGTGGGCAGCCGGGACGAGACCGACCTCACCAACTACGGCGACTGCCTGTCGGGCTGGTGGCTGCTCTGGAAGAGGTGGAACCCCCTGGCTGAGAAAGTCAAGGTACTGGGGCCCACACTGGAGTGGCAGCTGCTTTTCCAGAGCCGTGGGAAGATTCCCTCTGTTGCTCAGGGAGCAAGTCTGTGCCAGATCTGTTGTTTTGCTGGGTCTGAGCTCTTGTTCAGAGAACTGGGCAGTGCCCTCACAGCACAGGGATGTGGGAAGGGGCTGGCAGATTTCTTAGAGCAAGGAAACCTTTTCTTGGAGCTGCATACATTCTGATAAAGTCAGAATTTATTAATTTTACCCTTAAAATTAATAAATCTGTCCAGTTCACTTTCTATCCTGTATGTCTCTGAACTGCTGATTTAGGGAGATTTTAGCACTTGGCAGTAATGAAGTACAATGATAAACATGGGTCTGCAGAGCATGGTTTATTACCATTATTTTCCTTTTGTTGCATGTGGTTAGGCCAACTCTGTTCCTTATTCTGTATTTCCTAAATTACCTGGCTCTGCAGCTGTCCCCCAAGTGAATATTGATCTTAATTCTTCCCTCCCAATTGCATTCCCAGTTGGAATTGGTCTCATTAGTCCTCAGTGAAATATTCCAGCTGCCTGAATGGCACCCATGGAAACCTGGAATTCCTTCCTGAGCACCACAAAAACCATTTATTTTTTTTTACTGGTAGTGGTGAAACAGTGGCCAAACGGGGCTGGTGGAGTTTCCATCTGTGGAGACGTGAAAACTCAGCTGGTCATGGACCAGCTTCCCCAGCTGACCCTGCCTGGGCAGGAGGGATGGACTGGATGATCTCAAGGGCTCCCTGTCTACCTCAGCCATTCTGCAGAATCTCTGCCCTGGCACTGGACAGATGAGAGAACTGTGGAATTACAGACTGGCTTGGGTTGGAAGGGACCTTAAATCGCATTCAGTTCCACCCCAAGGCTCCAAGCCCTGTCCAGCCTGGCCTTGAGCACTTGCAGGGATGGAGCATCACTGATTTCTGCCTTGAAAGGATCACTGTGCCCCTCAGCACAGATCACATAAATATTTCACTGTATCCTGGCATGAAAGTCTTGGTTCAAGCTTGTTGGAAGGCAATTCCCTTTCTGGTGCTGATCATGGACTCTGATCCCCGCTGGGACACGGCCGGAGGTGCCAGGGCATCACCAGGGTCCTGTATCCCTCACCTCTCCCCCTTGGGGAACACCCAGAGCACTCTGAAATGCACTTGGAGGAGCTGATTTTGTGTTTGGTGTGCCGGGCAGGTGCTGAACATGGCCGAGATCCAGACACGCCTGGCCTACGTGTGCTGCGTGCGGCAGCTGGAGATGGTGAAGAACAGCGACTACTGCGAGTACATCCGGCCCCCCATCGACCGCTACGGCACCCTGGACTTCGGCAAGTTCGATGAGATCTGTGTAAGTGCCTTCCCCGGGCCCCCAGCACCTCTCCTCACAGCTCTGCTGCTGCTAATTAGTGCTGGAGCAGCAGCAGAGTGAATAATTGACACTCAATAATGCTGTGGAATGAGATCCCGGCCGGGAGATTGGATTAGCAGCAGGAATTGAGTTAGTAATCTTGATTATATAATGACCTGTGAAGGGATGGGTTGCCTGTATGGTGGCAGTTCCTGCTCAGCTGCTGGGTGAGAGCTCGTGGGTGTCTGAGCTGCCCTGGGCAGCTGGGGCTTGGCATTGGTGTGGGCTGGGGTTTGTCCTCATGTTCCCCTTGTCCTGGAGCTTGTTGTAGCATGGAAGGTTTGCAGAAGTCTGTCAGCGAGGCCTGGAGATGGAGGGAAACATGAAATATCTGATTCTCTTAATGTTTGAACACTGCTATGAGTAAAACATCATCCACAATTCCTCTGCAGCCCTTAGAGGGTCAGGGAATGGCTCCAGTGTCAGGGTGTTGGAAGAGTGATGCTGCCAGGTCACATCACTGGCATTGGGTTGTGTTTGTGTCAGAAGCCAGCAGGGGCACAGCTGGCTCCAGGTGTGCAGGGAATTGTTCTGGTGACACAATCCAGCATTCACAGCAGAAATGTCCCTGCCCAGGCAGGGCAGCAAAAGCAATTCTGGCTCAGTGTCTCCTGTCAAGAAAGTGATTGTACTGTCTCCTTCCATTCTTTGCCTGTTTTAGTCAGGCATTTTCCATGTCCAGATATTCCTGCAGAGCTCTGCTCCCCTCCCAGCGTGGAAAGCCACCACTCCTTGAAGTCAGCCTCCATGGCAGTTTCTTGAGAAGCTGTGATGAGAGATGTCTCTGGTCCTGGCTGGACAAACACTGCCCAGCCCCAGGAGCACAGTGCAGCCCTGCAGCCTCACCTGACAGATTCCTTACCACACACAGCAGCTGTTCCAGGCCACCAGCTGATTTCCCCAGTCTGAATATTCCCTCTGGGATGTTTGGTGCCTCTTGGCTCCTGGGCAAACTCTGCTGTCTGCCTGTGGATCTGGGACTGATAAATAATATTTTGTTCTTTGCCAGCTGGAGAGTCCTGGCTGATTTGAAATCCTTGACAGGCAGGTGTGGTAGCTGATCACAGGAACAGATCATGAGCTGTCACATCCCTGCTCTGCTCTAATGTGCTGCTGTTAAAGAGATGTAAAGGCACCAGGCAAATTCTGTCAGTGCAATAAAACCTGAGAGAAGGGCAGTTCCTCAGAAGTGTCACTGTCTGTGGGCAGGTTCTTGGCAGGGATGGAGGGGCAGCAGCTCCTGGATCCTCATTCCCTGCAGCACAGCTCAGTAACTTCTGTCCACAAGGACAGTTTTAGACTGTGCTGGCCTCAAAGAGAAGGACAATCCAGACATTCCTTTATCCTTAGGGCTGGGAAATAGTGGGGAGGGATCATTTCAGCTCTGTGCCTGGATTTTACAGGAAATAGAAATGGGCACCAGCATTTTCCAAGGAGCTGAAGGATCTTCATGTCAAACCCCTCTGGTGTGTCCAGCCCTGGAGCAGTGGAAGCTGTGGGTCACTTCTTGAAGCTCAGCTCCTCATGGTTATTTTGGGTCAGCCTGACAGTGGCAGAGCTGTCAGCTCCTTTTTGTCCCCTTCATCCCCCCACCCTGGGCTGGGACAGACTGTGAGAAGTGAATTCCTGTGTCTCCCGTGCTCTGAGCCCTCATCCAAAATCTGCAGGAGAGACAGCACCAGAGGTTTAGTGCTGCTGCCAGAACCAGGGCTGGAGATGGGATCCAGGGCTCTCAAAATCTGTTGCTCTGTCCTTCCCATTTGATTTTTCACCATCATTTCCACTGTGTTCTGAGAAAAAGAGTAAAACTCTGAGTGATGGGTCTGTTTTTTGCAGTTGTTTTCATGCTAAGGGTAGTTATTAATTAGTATTTTCCCTCCTGATTATTTTTTTTTCCAGGAAGTGGGATACCAGCATGGAAAAACCGTATTTAATGTGTGGTGCAGGAGTGGAGTCCTTGACAAGATGCTGAAGGACAGACAAGAGACCTGCAAATCCAAAACTGATGTAAGTGCTTGGGGAAATGCTGCTGGAGCTGCCCAGGGCTGGGACAGGGGACAGTGACTGCCCTGAGGTTGTTTCCAGTGCTCTGCATTTCTTGGCAGGGAAGTTCCACTTGGTTTTAAGAAACAGTTACCACCTTTTTGAGGAATTTGGATAATATATTATAATATAAGGGCTCACTGTCCTTCCTGTCCTTTGAATGCCTCTGATTTGAAACCCAAGTGATTCAAAGGCTTCATGTTTTACCCAGTAGCTCTTTTTTATCATCTTTTAGAGAGAGGGGAATGAGCAGTGATTTTTTAAGGGGTGGCCAGAATGAATCATAACTCTGATGAGCCTCACAGAGGGAAGTCAAATGAGGTGAGAGATGACACTGAGGATTTGCAGCTCTCCAGGGGTGGGTGGCAGGGCACTTCAGCTCAGAGATGGGGAGAGGATGGATGGCAGGGTGGACACTGGCCCAGGGATGAGGGGTGGATGATTCCACATCTGAGCAGGTGCCCTCAGTGTCAGCAGAGGCTGTGAGTCACTGAGGGGTGGAAATGGCTCTGCTGGGAGGAGGTGAAGGTCACCCTCAGCTCCAGGGGGACTGCTCAGCATCAGATGGATCTGCCCACGCTGCCTGGCAGGGCCAGAGGGGCTCAGGAAGGAGCACACAGGGACCAAGCCATGGAGATCCATGAACCAGGAGCCCCCAGACTCCTGAGCCTGGGATTTGTCTCTGGGAGCACACCTGGATGAGGAGGTGCTTCAGTGTGACTGCAGATGGGTCCTCAGTCCTCCTCTGGCACCTCCTGATCAGACAGGAGGGGCTGGGGTTCAGGTTTTGTGTTAAAAGTCATAAGGAGAAGTCAAGGCAGGGAAAGCTGTCTCAGAATTGGCTGTGTCCTACTTCAGCCTCACTTTTATCACAGCCAGTAAAGAGTCTCAAACATTTTCACTTCTGTAGCAGACACTTTTTTAAAGAAGACTGCTTTTTAAACTGCCCTTTTTATGGGATCAGTAATGGAGGGGAATATTTCACTTGACTCATGCAGCATGATGGACATTTCTCACATCTGCCCTGGGTTCTGTGGCACTTCAGAGCCCTGGGGAGCAGAAGTGTCACATCGAGGATGTGACACAGCCTGGCCCTGCACTCACTGGATAATGAGGCACCAAGTGCTGATTGCTGAGGTGCCACAGCATGGAAATAACGGGGTTGGGAGAGTGACTCACCAGCCCTGGCAGGTTATGGAGCAGGAAACTCGGGCTCTGTGCATCCCTGGTGCTCCCAAGGACCGTGGCATCATCTGCTCATCCTCCAAAAACTCCAGAGCCCTCTGAAACCCAAGATTTTTGCATCTGACTTCTGTTGCAGGAGATTTATTTCTGTGAAGTTACAACTGTTGCAGCTCCCAGTGGGGTATTTTTCTTGCTTTTCTTAGTCCATTAGAGTCACTTAAGTCCTTTAGCTGCGTTATCTTCCAGGCAGAGCAGCTGATATTTTTAACTTGCCTTTCATTAGCAAAGGTTTTGATGCTTTATATGTTTTAGTTCTTCATCTATTTCTGGAGTGTTCAACATCTGAGAGTTGAGTGCCATTTCTTATCATCTCGTTTCCATGTTGTGAGCATTGCAATTTTATTTAAAAATCCAGATATTTAATAATTTAGATGCTTCTCCTTTGCTTTGATCATTTAGTCCCTGTTTGTCTTGTCTCCAAAATGCAAATACTGAAGACACAAACAACAGGAACCTTACATAAACTTTACTTTGAGCAGCCCTTACTCTTCCCCAGTATGGAATGCTGCAGCACCATTAATTGGATCTACTTGGGGAAGTTCTGTCTACTGAGGTGTTATTCATAGGCAAAGCTAAATATAATCCAGCAGACTACAATAGTAACTGTCTTTCTCTGCTAATTTATTTCATGAAGATTGTGCCAAAGAGAAAACTTTCCTCCTTGGAAAAAAAAAATATCAGAGAGGTTTGAGAGTGGGTTTCAGGTGGAACTGAGACACTTCACTTCGTGTTATCTGATGGGAGGGTGGTTTTGTCCTTAAAAGTAGTGAGAGGAAGCATTTAAACATTAAACTCCTGTTTGTAAAGCACCAAACAAGAGTGGGAGGACACCTGGTTCCCACAAGTGGTTTTCCAGTCCTGGTGCTGAGGCTTTGGGTGCAGCTGCCTCCCCGAACAGGCTGGGCTGGGGGTCAGCTGGGGCACAGCTGCTGCTGAGGGTGACACTTCATTCCCATCCATCCTCACCACAGGAGCTGCTGATGGTTTTCCTGGGGCACCCTTTGGTGCTGGGCTCTGTGGGATTTTGTTCAGCTGCTCATGCAGAGCCCTGGACTCCATCCCATCCAAAGCTGTCCCTGCCTGGCACTTGTCTGTCTGTCTGGCTCTGTGCAGCCACCTCGTCCTGGATTTTGGATTTTGGAGTCCAGGGATGGCCTCAGACATGGCTGAGTGTGTGTGTGGTGTCCAGAGGGTGCTCGTGTCCCTCACTGAGTCGTGTGGCACGGACTGGAGCTGTCAAGGAGCTTTTCTTCCCTGTCCTGGGAAAGAGCTTTCTGCAAATGCTGCACTGGGAACCTTCAGGTTGGATGTTCAAAGTGAGCCTGGGCTGACTCATCCTTTCCAGCAGTTCCTTAACAGTCACAATGAGCTTCCCAACTTCTTTATATTTTAAGGTGTGTGTCCTGAGCTACTGCTGTTCCATTTCATACAGGAACCTCTTCATTCCCTCCAGGCTTTTCTCTGCCCCCATTGCTTGTCCTGGATCTGCTCTGTGCTGTGGCTGTTCTAAATTACATCAAAATCAGCTACAGATGAAAGGTCAACTGAGAGCACTTTGCTGCAGCAGCAATGGGCTGCTGCTGTGACCCCACAGGGGTTGTGTGATTCACAGAAGAGCAAAGGATTGTTCATAAAACCCTGTGTTAGGAAGCTGCCCTGGCTGGGAGCACAGGGGGGGCAGGTCTGGGTGTTTGGGAAGACAATTTCCACAGCAATTCCTGGCAGCCCAGTTCCCTCTGCCAGCTCTCCCCCATCTCTTTCCTCTGGGTTGTTACTGTGTTCATTAAACTCACTGGGTTTAAAAAAGGATGAGAGGTGTTCAGGTGTCCAGCTGGTTACCTTGTGCCCAGCCCCAAAGAGGGAGGTGGGGCTGCAGGAAGCCCAAGAGGGCTCTGAAATGCCAAAGTTGGGTTTTCTTAGAGGAGAGACTGGAGCTAGAACTTCTCAAAATAGAGAACAGTCAGCTTGGTTGAGACAGAGTGAAAATAGCAAGGGTTTATTGGAGAGAGGAATTGTGGTGGGAGATGTCTCTGCAGGTTCTTGCTCACTGCAGCAGCTCCGGGGCTTTCAGGGGTCCCCAGGGGTCCTGGTCACCCCAGTGGCCACCTGTCCCTGCTGGCATCACTCCAGCTGAGGGATGTGTGTCCCACCTGCTCACCTTCTCCCAAGGGAAAGCAGAAGCTCCCTGGGGGCTGCACCTCCCTCATAGAAAGGGACCCTGATGGAGAAAAACACGTGGAGGGAGCTCTGTCCATGCCGGGGCCCAGCCCCTCCTGTGTTTCTCTCTGGGGTCTCTTCCACAGTTTGCTAAATTTTTAATAAGGCTTCTTGTTGTGTGGGTGGAATAAGAGCCATTAAGAGCATGTCCTGCTGTTGGGAATCCCATCTCTGCACCAGACCTGCATCAGGAGAGCTGTTTGGAGAATTTCTCACTGATGAGTAATGGTTTTTGAGGGGGCAGCTGTGGAGAATTTGTGCGTCTGGAGCTTTGTTCAATATCATTTTTATACAGTCTTGGCTTGTTTGGATTTTCTGAGTGTATTTGCTGACAAACCTTGAACTTCTCCCTGTGTTCCAGAACGTGACCTGTCCCACCACCTCCTTCACAGACCTGGCAGAGATCGTGTCCCGCATCGAGCCCGTCAAGGCTCCGGTGGCAGACGGTGAGCGGGGCTGGGGAGGGTGGGAGGAGGGACAGCTCCTGCTCTGACTGCCAGCTCTGCCAGCCTGGGCATTCCCTGCTCCCCTCAGAGCCCAGACCCCCTGTGTCCCCCTGCTGTCACCTCTTAGTGGTGTGTGTGCCCCCAGGTAATCCCTGCTCAGCTCTCACCTGAGGGAAACAACCTCAGCTTCCATCCCCTCCCCGTGCCCTTCTGCCGGCTCCATCCTCAGCCAGTGTTGGGCTGGGAGGAGGCTGAGCTAAAGCCCTGCCCCAAGGATGTTTTCCCTGCTGTCGTGAGTAGGATCAGGAGTGACTCACTGGCTCCACTGCTTTTTGTGTGCTCCTGTTGTGGGAGCAGCAGTGAACTGATGAGGAGCAGGTACCAGCTCCTGCGTGGTGACACAAAGGTGCTCTGTGCCCTGCAGAGCAGCTCCCCGTTTATGGAGCTCCCAGATCCAAAAGGATCAGAGCCCTGCAGGCCTGAAACCCCTGAGTGTGTCACCAGGGCTGGAGCTCTTTCTAAACAGTCTCTTCCCCTCCTCCTGATTCTTGTTCCTGCAGAGGGAAAGCTAAAGTTAGCAGTGCTCCCATCTGTGACTGTTTGTAGAGATGTCCCTGTGGTAATTTGAAATGCTAATTACAATCATATGCCTTATGAAGAAAATATTAATCAAATGTGGTTGAAGCAGCCATTGTGAATAAGAGTGAAGAGTTCATGGTATGTGGTTATTTAAGGCTCAGGCACTGAGACTTGCTGAGATTTAACCAGAGCACTGGGACAGATCCTCCTCCTTTATGTAGTTCCTGATTATTCCCCATCAGGCTCCTGCTTTGTGCTGAGCGAGGCCATGGAGGGGAGAGTGGCAAATGGATGTGGCACATCCTGGGCAGAGGAGGGGGTTCAGGGGCTGCTGGCAGTGGGATGGGATGGGCAGGGGGCTGCAATTTCCTCCCTTGGCTGTGGGGTCTGGAGGAAGGGGAGGCAGCAGGGTCACACACATGGACACTGAACTCCAAAGGATCCTTTGTGTTCCTGCCCTGGGTGGCTCTGAGTGGCTGCAGGGACCCTGCCCATGTCTGGGTGGCAGTGACAGCAGGGACATTCCTTGGTGGCCTCTGTGCATGATCCAGGGATGATCCCTGCTCCAGAATCCCCAGCTGTGATTTGGATTCACAGAGCTGGCCGTGGCCAGAGGAGCAGAGGTGCCACTCTCCAGGGGTGTCTCTGTCACGGGACACAATTAGCATTAGCACAATTAGCACCTCTGCATCTTTGCTTTTCTGAAGCAGTATTAATGCAGCTGAGGCTGTGCTGAGCTTCCAGTGCCTGATTCAGGCTGAGGTGTGGCAGTGGCACTGCAGGAGCCCCTCCAGCCACACCACAGCAAAGAGCCACCAGCAGCTGCAGGAGCACGGGGTGCTCTGGGTGGGGAAACGTGCAGGGAATGTGCTCACCCTGCTCAGGGCAGGCTTGGGAACCTTTCCATGGTGGAATCTCCTCTTGGCTGGCTGGATTTCAGGCTGTGCCCTTTGGGTGGTGGGGAGTTGAACAGAGAATTTTGGTGTTTCTGGGAGGTTCTGTAGTGCCCAGAAAGTTACGGTGAGCCTCAACCTTGATGGAAGGTGATGTCTGGGGACAGCAGGGCCACCTCCTGTTCTCCTTTTTCCCCTCCAACGCCCAGAGCTGCTGTGTGGAGGATGTGAGAATGGTGGCTCTTGGTTCTGTGTCTGTTGAAAGACCTGAATGCTGAATAGTGCTGGGAAAATCAAGTTTGGTCTTGATGGCAGCTGGTTTTATTGGAAGTATAAACTCCAAACTCTTGTTTGTGGTGTCTGTTGCTGTTCAGATGAGCTTCCAGTTTCTCTGGTGTATTTTATTGAAGACTATCATTAGTGTTATTAGTAAAAACTAACAGTCATTCTCTAATTCACAGTACAAAAACCCCACTAAAATAATAAAAGAAAATAAAAATACCAAATGTCTTTCATTCCAATGTTCTAGCAGTTGGTTGTAGTTATGTGCTAGAAGAAAAGGCTGGGGAACAGACTGTGCTGTTGTCTTCAGCGTGGAGCAGATGCTAATGACAGCTCCCAGGAGAAATACTTAATCAAGGATCTGGTTTAAACAGGAGCCCCTCTCTTCACCAGTGGGCTACACCCCAGGAATTGCTTCAGAGCACACTGGAATTTACTTGGGAAAGGGGCAGAAGAGCTGGTGTCACACAAATGTGATTTTAATGGTAACAATAAAATGTCATTTTCACACATCCTGAAGATCTGGGTGCCAGCAGAGGAAGGTGCTGCCTGCCACAGGCTCTGCCTTGCTGTCCTCGTGCCCTGGTGTCTCGAGTGGCTGGGACAGGCTCTGCAGGGGCTGCTGCTGCCCTGGGGTGAGCTGGGAGCATCAATGGCCCTCCCAGCCCAGCTCCACATCCTGGAGCTGCTGTGGGGAGTCAGCCCTGGCTGCAGGTGGAGTCATTAAAGTGTTTGAGTTGGGAGGAACCTCAAAGCTCATCCACTTCCATCCCAGCCATGGGCATCTCCCACCATCCCAGCTGCTCCCAGCCCTGTCCAGCTGCTCTGGGCACCCTGTGCCAGGGCCTGCCCACCCTGCCAGGGAACAATCCCTGCCCAAGATCCCATCCAGCCCTGCCTTCCTTAGGGCCATTTCTTCTTGTGCTGTTCCTCCAGGCCCTTGTGAGGTTCTGCTCCTGCTGTGTTGGCTCTGCACTGATGTGTCTTCATTCCATGGGAACAGAATGGGGCCTTCCTTGCATGTCCTGCTGCTGTGCACAGCCCTTGAGACTCCCTAAATTATGTTAATCTGCTGGATTACTGGAGAAAGCAAGAGATTGTCCTCTGCAGAGAGGAAGGGAATGTAAATGTCACCATCCCCTGTGGAACAGAGATTGTGAGACGCTCACTTATCAGCTCCACAGCAGGCAGAGCTCACCCTAAGCCTGGGCTCCTGTTCCCAGAGTCTGACTGCTGTGTCCAGGGGAGTTTGGACTGGCAGCTCAGAGGCTCCTGAAGGTGTCCCACAGCTCTGGTTGGGCTGAGGGGTGGAAAACAGCAGCTGTGCTGTGAAGGGCATTCCCCAGGGAGCATCCCCCCAAAACCAGGGTCTGTCTCTCGAGCTGGGAACCAGCACCCAGCAGGACATGGACAGTGGGACAGGGCTGCTGTGCTGTGGTTCCTTGGATTCTTGAAGGGCTCCAGGACACCAGCAGACAGAGAGGACATGGTTTATTTTTATGTGCTGGGGAGCTGAGATCTGTGTGTGAGCAGTCCCAGCTCGCTGAGCTGCAGAGAGCTGCTGGCACTGTCCTGCCCCTGCTGACAGTGGCAATCCTTCCTCTCCGAGTTTCCTCTGCCTCCCTGCCTGCCAGTGAAACCCTGTGCTTTGTCTCTTCTCTCTTCAGATGAGTCAGACTACCAGACTGAGTATGAGGAAGAAGTTCTGGACAACCAGAAGGATGATTATCTCGATTTCATAAGCAACCAGGCTGAGGAAGACTCTGACTCGGTAGGAACTGTGCTGGAACAGGCAGTGGCTGGTCATTGAGTCCTGGATGAATGAGTGATGTGAGTGGATGTGTTGGGAAAGATGCTGAGAGAAGTATCTGGGAGGGACTGGCTGAGGAGGACTGTGCAAAATTGCTTTGTGTTAGCACAGACACTGAATGGCACATGCTCACCCTCCTCAGGTCACTCCTGGGCAGTTAAATCCTGGTCCTGCAGCTCTCTGGGTTTGCTCCTAGGTGGATCAGGGCTGGAGAGGCTGAGGGAGCAGCTTGGAGAGGAGCTGAGGGGAGGATCCACCAGCTGCCTGCAGGGTGGGTGGGGAGAAGGTGGTTATGGAGAAGGTGGTGGTTATGGAGAAGATGCCCAGCAAAAAGCCAGGAGGGCACAGGCACAATTTGTGCTGAAGGAAACCCTCCCTGGGGCCAGTGGGAAATGCTGCCCTGTGCACACAGCTGGCACCACCCTGGGCTGTGCAGGGAGAGGTGCAAACTCCACCCTTGTAGATAGTTAAAAGGCAAAGCCCTGAAGAACCAGCTCCAGCACCTGAGTCAGCCCTGCTTATAGCAAATGACTGGATTTACCTTCCAGAGGTCCCTTCCAAGCACAGGGGTTGGTTCTGTGGGACAGCAGGCCCACCGAGCTGAGTGTGCACTGTGAGAGCAGCTGTGACCCTGAGCAGCACAGCTCACACAGGTCACATCCCTGCTGCTCTGGCTGCAGCAGGGTTTGAAAGGTGCCTGCTGTGTTAGTCATGAGCAGTTCCTCAGTGGGAGCTCGAGGGTGGGTTGGGAAGGGCCCATGTGAGGGTGTCAGTGTTTTGAGAGGGGAGCTTTGTTTGCTGGGCTTGCCCGAGCTGGTGGGAAAGGAGGTGAAGAGGACAGGTTTTATCCAGCTCAGAGAGTACACTGAAGGATCACTTTGTGCTTCCTTTTCTCCTGCAGGATGAAGAGATGCAGCTGAGGAAGCGCAGGAACGTGCCCAGCGGGGAGGGCCAGGCGAGCAGCACGGGAGAGCCGGGATAGAGCTCGGGAGAGGCCGAGCTGCCAGCTGGGAGCCACAGCCCATCCTACTGACAGAGGAGCCCTATTTATTTATTTAATACTTCACCAAACCAAAACAACACCCAGATGAATGAATGAATGAATGTTAATCCTTCTCCAGCCAGGGCTGGGCACTCGGCACCGAGCACAACCTGCCCGAGTCCCTTTGGAGCTCTGGGGAGGGGGGGCTGCAGTGGTCTCTGCTCCTTCCTACAGGTGCCAGGAGCAGCAGTTATTGATCACAGACTGGCAGAGGGGAAATGTGCAGTTCAAAGCTGCCTGGGTTTTTGCTGCTGTGTTTTTAGCCGCTGTTTTTACTGCCAAGGCCCAAAGAGCGCCGGGGCCCTCCCTGTGCGAGGTGCTGGGAAGGCTCCAGCAGCAGCACTGGAGAGAGGGAGGGGTTTGTGGGTTGCAGCGTTGCTTTCTTTTCATACAAATCAGGTAACTGTGTAATTAACTCCTCAGTGACTTCCAACCATGGTGAGGAATGCTCTGACAGGAGCAAATCTGAATGTATTTCATGTGAAATCTAAACCTAAGAAATCATTGTGAAGGGTGGCCGTAGAGCCTGGATCCTCGAGGCATCAGCAGGACATTTACTGAAGGATCAAGGAGCTGACACTTGCTGGGCAGCTCTGGAACCACCACTTGGCTGTACTTGCCCTGTTGAAATAAAGTTATTTTGCTGGATTGAAATGTCTTTTTCTTTGCATCAGGTCCTACAAAGAGAATAGTTGTCAACAACTAAGAGCCTAACTTGCCTCTGCTTATGTCAGGCTTGCAGAGGAAGACACACGGTTTCCAGCTGCTCAGCCCAGCAGGAATCACTCCAGGTACTGTCAGACCCTGGGAAGGAACCCCCAGTGCTCTGTCCCCAGGGCTGGAGCTGTTGGTGGCAGTTGGATCCTGTTGCCATGGAGGAGGGAGGATGTTTGGGGTTGTCCTCACCAAGAGCTGGTGGCAGTGGCACTCCTGTCCCCAGGGCAGTACCCTGGGGCTCAGTGCAAGCAGCAAACTCAGCTGATTCCTTAGAGCAGCCACACCAGCTCCTAGAACATCCCCAGTGGGGTTTATAAAGAAGGAACACGTGGCAGCTGGAAAGAGCTGTCCAAACCCTCCAGGAAGCCTTGCCCAGTTTGGGGAGAGTTTTGATCTGAGCAGTGGAGCTCTGGCTCATGCCCAGCTGGTTGTGACAGCTCCTGCTGTGGCTTCTCAGGTTTCTGGGCTGATGTGTCTGTGCAGCCCCTCCAGGCTCTGCTCCTCAGGCAGGGACAGCCTGTGGTGGGGCCCAGCCGATGCTCCTTCCCTGGCACACGTCATTCTGCCTGCGTGGTGTTCCCAAATTAATCTCATCCTATTTGCTCGTGCTCCCTGACCTCCCCCAACGTGTGATTTTCCCTGTGTGCCACCCGAGGGCTGTGTTTGAGCTGTCGAGATGCGGGGGCTTGGCTGCGCCGCTGGGTTTCACTCGCTGGCGCTGGAAGAGCTGGTGAGAAAACCAGAAAATGAAAAATATATGGAAAATATTTTTCTCTCCCTCCAAGGCTCCACGTGGCAGGAGTGGCACCTGCTATTGCTGCTCTCCCAAGAGCCCCACCAAAACATGGCCATGGGGTGCCAACTGTCAGCGTGGAACAGCGGTGTCCCAGGGCAGGAGGCACTGGTAAGGTGGTATTTGATGAACAGAATTTTGGGATGTTTTGCTGACTCCCATCAATATCCTTTCCCAGCTGATGGCTGGTTCTGCTAGGACTGGTGGGATTTGTGTTTGTGCTCTTTGTCCCTGTACAGGTCACAGAGGGTGTGACCCTCTTTTTCTTATTTGGGTTTTAGAAGAGAATATACCATAAATACCCATATGTGTGTGTGCCAGGATGGTTCCTGGAAGTTCCTTGCAGGCAGCAGGAGCAGCTTTCCAAACGCTGGGAAGGCACCTGTGGCCCGAGCATCACTTAGCTCAGCCATGGCATTTGCACATGGCAGAGCCACAGTCACCACTCCCCACTGCCACCAGCATCAGCAGGGAGAGCTTTTAATTAAGCCTCATGCACTCAGGGGTTATGGACAGGAATGAGCTCCCCACCAGGGCCCCCAGTTCAGGAGAGACAGGGGTTTATCCACAAGGAGCGACATTTGTGTCCATCGTGCTCTCCAGACAGAAGTGTGCTGAGCCCTGGATGGCACAGAACCCCCTGGCACCAGGCAGGAGTCGGTGCTGGTGAGGTACAAATGCTGGCAGTGCTGCTGGAAATCCTTATTTTGGGAATTTGTCCGTGGCAGTGTGGCTGCCAGGGAGGGAGGCTCGGCAGCGCCTCGGGTGCCGCTGTCCTGGCGGGGCTGAGCACAGCTCCCCGCTGCAGCACGCGTGCAGGGGATAATTTGGGATCAGCAAGAACACCAAATGTGCATTAATTTTAAATGTACCATAAATGACACATTTTTTCCTCGGATAAGGCACATTGCATGTGATGCACAGCCCCAAGGGAATGTGTGGAGTAAAGCCTGGTGCAGCTCAAGCAGCCCTGACCTGGGGGAGCTCTGAGCTGTGCCCGTGCCTGAGCACGTTGCTGCTGCTTGGGCCCCTATGGGGGTCACAGGTGACCCTGTTCGCCCTTGGCAGTGCCTGCTCTGGACCCAGGGAGGTGCAGTGAGGTTCTCTGTGGCACTGGCTGAGCCTGAGGCTGTGTTTGAATCCAGTGCCAGGCTTTGCTCCACGTGAGCGTCCGGCTCTGCGTGGGCAGAGCTGCCAAACCCTCCTTCCTCGCAGTGACTAATGGCTGCCTCAAGGCACGAGCTCTCGGGGGAAGGTTTCAGCTGATCGCTGCCACTGCCAGAAGGGCTGTTTCTGTGTTTGGAATGAGAATTTGCCCAGCCTGTGCGGGGTGTTGGCCCTTGTGTGGTTGGATGAATCAGGGAAGGACACGTGTGTCGGCTCTGTTGTCCTTGGCAGCATTGTTCTCAGTCCTGTCATGGTGCTCTCCCCTCTCCCACTGCTGTGGGTCTGCTCCTCCAGGGTGTGACCAGGTTGTTGCTGCTGTTCCTCTCTCCAGTTAGGTTCTGGGTTAGCTGGAAGTCACTGCTGGGTGACTTCTCTGCCTCTCTCTCCTCTTGCCCTGAAACTACTGCCCCATGGCTCATCCCCAGCACTTTCACCTGGTGGCTGCAAAGTCCCTCCCCTCCACTTCCATCCTTGCTGGAAATAGAAAGCTTTTAACACAGCAAAGTTCAGAAAAGCTTCTAGAGCTGGGCTGGCAAAGCGATGGACCCCTGGGATTTTGGGGGTAATGAGGCAGGAAAGAGCTGGCAAGGAGGAGGCTGTGGCAGCCTGCAGCCACGAGAGCTGACACGGGGCTGCACAGCCAGGCAGCCACAGCCACCTCCGAGACTCCTG
Source organism: Parus major (assembly GCF_001522545.3). Lineage (NCBI taxonomy): Eukaryota > Metazoa > Chordata > Aves > Passeriformes > Paridae > Parus > Parus major. Next base: position 9,320,697 of record NC_031785.1, on the reverse strand, counting down.
CTGGGACACAGAACTGCTGCTGAAGGACATTGTGGTGCTGAAAACACAGGGGAGAGCTGAACTTTGCAGGGCTTGTTGGGGTGAATGTGTCTCTTTCTGGAGCTCTTCTGCAAGCGGCAAACCTTGTCTTGAACTGCAAGTGTCAGGAAAGAGGTTTTCCAAGTGCCCAAGAGGGAAGGTCAGGACAGATTCATCAGCTGCTCAGTGACACTGGGAATGAGCCTGGTCCCTGACAGAGCTGTGGGCAGGGTGGACACCAGAGCCTGGCCATGAACCACACGTCCATCAGCTCCATTCCACATTCCTGGAAGTGCCCAAGGCCAGGCTGGATGGGGCTTGAGGCAACCTGGTCTAACAGGAGATGTCTCTGCCCAGGACAATGAGATGTTTTAAGGCACCTCTCAACTCAGTCTGTGATTTTGTGATCCCCAGAGTCAGTCTGAGAGCTCCATAAGGCCCAGCTGGGCTGGCTACACAGTTTGGCCCACTGGAAAACCGAGTTGTTGAGGATAACTCCCTTGGGGACCCAAATCCAGGCTGTGCCCGTGCCAGTCTGGGAGCTGCTGATTTTATCTGAGGCATGGAAAATGTGGAAATGCAGAGCCCAACCAAAAGGCTGTTGAGTCCCTGCAGAGCAGCAGCCACCTGGGAGCCCTGCACATGTCCCTGCTGCAGACAGCCCTGGCTCCCACAGGACCCTTCTCCTCCTCCTCCCCAAAATCTGCCCCTGGTTGTGTGCGGATCCACGCGGAGCCGAGCACCACGTGCTGGGGACAGGGTGCCTGGGGGGGCTGTTCCTGGGACTGGCAGCATCTTCCCAGCACGTGGCGACCCAGCGGGGCGAGAGCTCTGCCTTCCCAAAGTAGGTCACGCCGTGAACTCGAGCGATGTCGTGGGCAGAGCTAAAAATACCGGCGGAGCCGAGCGCTTCCCCGGCAGCTGCGAAGGGCCACGGCCTCACCGGGTCAGACTGTGGCCAGCACAGGGTCACCAGGGCTGTGGGGCCAGGCTGGATGAGGAGAGGGTGATGGAAAAGCCCCTCTGGGGCTGCAGGTGCAGAATCCAAAGGAGAAAATGTCTCTGCTGATGGTGTATAAATCATTGCAGGTGGGGCCCTGCTCCTTGGCCAGTCCCTTCTGTGAGCCTCATTTCCAGCCTCCTCATCTGCCCCTCAGAAAAGCCCCTCAGCTTCCCTTCATTCCATGTTAACAATTACTGGCAGAAAACGATGGCAGGGAGAGGAATGTAACCCCAGCCTGATGCAACAGCTCAGCAAAGCAATTCTTGGGGAAAAGTGAGTGTTTCTCTTTTAGTGTCACGCTTGTGGAGGGCACCAAGGGGATGAGGACAGGTGGTGCTGCAGGGACACACACAGAAGGGTCCTGTGATGCTCTGAGCTGGAGGTGACAGTGGCTTTCAGCTGCTGCCTGTCCATGACTTGTGCTCCATGGGGTGTTTGCAGCTCAGGGACTCTGTCCATCTTCTCTCTGGGGTCTTGTCTGATTCCTTTGCCACTTCAGCTGACCCCTGGAGACACCTCTGGTGTCCTCTGCCTCCATTCCTTGCACTGCAGGACTGTCCTGCTTTCCTCATCCTCTGCCTCCAGTCTGCACCTGGGGCCAGCGCTGTGGTTGCTGGAGTGATGCAAAACCAACTGCTCTGAGTTACTTTCCCCTGATGATGTCTAGATTTTTTTTTGTATCCCATCTTTTTTTGATGAAACCTTTCCTCCCATCCTTTTTTTGGATGAAATGTTTCCTCCCAACTCTTTTGGATGAAACCTTTCCTCCGTTCCTGTTTGAAAGCTGGCCTATTTTAACACTGCCAAGTGAAAATGGGTTGTGCACAGAAAAGATCCCAGTTGCTCTGCAGAACTTCTCTGTCATAATTATTCACTGCCAGTCCTCCTGCTCCCAGCAGCTGTATAATTTATCAGCTGTGTTTTGTGCTCATTTCTCAATCAATGATGAAAACATTGATTAGTGTCAGGCTGGGACTGACTCCGGCAGAATCCCTCTAAATCATCTCTGTTCACTGATGAATCCTTGTTTTGGAGCTGGATTTGCAGCTCTCCAGCCATTTAATGTGGGCTTTATTGGGATTGTATAGCCCTAAATTTGTAATTAGGGTGTCATAGGATATTAAGTCAAACACGCTGCCAAAAGCTAAGCAAATAATGGGTGCATGGTAACCTTTATCTACAAACTTGTAATTTTCTCTAAGGATGCACTGAGGCTCATTTGACAAGACACCTTCTATTACCATGCTGAGAGGTGTATTTTTAATCCCTGAATTCTATATTAATTGAATCCTCTGCATCCTCTCCATTTTTTAATCGGGATGTGTCGCGCTGGACCGAGCAGCTGTTAACCAGGGCAGCCGAGCATCCTGTCAGCATCCTGCCAAAGCTGGCAGCTCCCAGGCTTCCAGACCCTCAGCAGTGGGAGGAGTTGGCTCAGCTGGGCTCAGTGCTCTGCTCGAGGGCCCTCAGGTGCAGCTCACACAGCTCTGCTGGTGCAGAAACCCCCCAGATGGCACCCGAGATGCTCTGGGTTGTTGTTAGACCACAGAAAATTTCATCACCCTCATGTCTGACATTCCCATCCTTTCCAAACACAGAAGGGACCCACTGAGGGCCTTGTCACTAGCAAACCTCCTGGTGGAGGATTGGAGTGGAATGGTTGGACTTGACCTGAGAGGCCTTTTCCAACCTCGGCGATTGTATGATGTGATAGTTCACATTTCAAGCCCTCAGTCCTGACCAGGCTTCCATTTGGGATACAAATCTGATAAATAACGAGTGCTGAGACATCTTTGTGGCTGGCCTGTGACCCTGTGTCACCTGGCTGTTGTAAGGCCAGAGAGACCCAGCTGGAGCAGCCCTGTCAGGAAGGCAGCTCAAGATTTCAGCCAGCAGAGTAATAACTAATTGAGTGCTTTTCAATCATGAGATCCATAGAAGGAGAGCAAACTCCACAGAGTAGGAAATTGCATCTTAGAGTAATCTGAATGTGGGTAGATAATTAGGCCTATATTTCATGGGAACATTTGCTGGGCAACATAATGAAAAGGCCAGCAACATAATTTTCTTTAAGTAGTGTGATGCCTCCCACTGGGGTGGTGCTGTGCCAGTGCTGGTGCTGCAGTGCAGGGAGAGGGGAGAGGCAGTGCCCAGCCAGACGCTCTGGCACAGCAGTGCCAAGCTGGAGCCTGTCCTCCCCCTCTCTAATGTCTGCTCAGAGAAAGCTCCTGAGGCTCCTGCCCTGCAAAACGGTGGCAACTCCACAGCCTCATCACTCTCCCACCTTTCCAAACAACACACAAAGTCTTGCAGAGCCGGGCAGAGCCATTGCTACCCTGGGAGTCTCCCAGTAGAAAGCCAGGCTGCTGCTCCTGACCGAGTTTGGAACTGCTCATGCTCTGAGTCCTTGCTGATCCAGCCTGGGAGGTCAGTGGAGGCTGAGGAAGTGTCTGGGGCTGGGATTTGAGGAATACACAGTGTAGAATTTGAGGAATACACAGGTGTGTATTCCTGGGAAAGGCCCCTGTGGCCAGCGGGAGCACACTGTGCTCTCCCAGCCACGTTCTCTCTGCCAGAGAAAGGCTGCTGCTCTCACCCCAGGAGAGTGCACCCACCCTTAAATCCACCCAGATTATGACTGTGCATGGGAAATAAGCCCCCAAGACCCTTCTCAATGTTCTTTTTCCATATTTGGGATAAAAAGTTCTGCCTTTCCCTATCCTCCACCCACAGCTGAGCTCAGAATCTCCCTTCTAAACTCAAATTTGGGAGGGCTGCTCTGGCTTGCTCTGCCAGGACCTTGCTGCCTTGTGCAGGAGCACACAGATAATGTAAAACAGTATCTGACCCCTTTCATAATGCTGGCAAAATTAGAAGATTTGGGCAAATGTAGCTGCTGAGGAGGAAGGAGGAGAGGGTAACCCTGTGCTCAGGGTCTCAGGGTGCTCAGGGCTGGGACATGTCGTGTAGCAGAAGGCAGGGCTGAAAGGCTGTACCCAGCACTGGCAATCACTGATTAGGTCTTTTACTAAAAATAGCTGAGGGTGAGCTGGCCAGCATGGGGTCTGAGTGCCCTGCATCCCAGCTGGTCCAGAACTGTTCACCAGGGATCAGGACAACCTTTGGGACTGGGTTTGAACAAGCTTTGCTGATGCCAAATGCTTGGACATTTACAAACAGCTCTATGCAAATGAATCCACTCAAAGAAAAAACATAATTCTTGGCAAACTCCAACTTGTTAGCTATTGATATTGCTTCAGTGATATATGGCCTAATTTTAATTATACCAATGTTGGGAAAGTTATTTTCTTACAGTGCCTCATTCGGGTGAAGTTTGGACTTGATGAATTTAACAGCAACATCTTGAAGGGACTAAACTGGCCAAGCAGGAAGGTGGAGAGTTGACATTTAAGTGACCTTCTGGCACCCAGGAGACCATGAGCTTCCCAGGCACTTGGCAATAACTGTTATCCTCAAATTCTTTTCCAGTGCTGTGTGAATAAACCCCATCAGCTCCCCTAGCTGCCTCAAGTGTTGTGGATTTATCACCAGCTCTCAGGGCTGCTGTGGCTGGTCAAAAGAGCTTAAGTGGGGCAGACTCTTTTAGGACAGTGGGCACATCAATTTGTCTTCTCTTTTCAGTCTTGTGCTTTGCCCCTTCAGTAAGAACACACTCAGGTTGGTTTTTCTGTGCAGAGAAATGGGAGCAGAGGGCAGGGGGCTAAAAAACATCCCTGTCCTGTCCTGTCTGTGCCTCTTCTGTGGTCTGAGCACATCGTGTTGCTGGGGAAGCACCTGCACTTTGGCTTAAGCTGTGGTGATGTGAGCCCTGGGAAATGTCTGTGGGGAGGGGTCCCACACCTCCCTTGGCACTGCTGACCCTGGTACTTTGCCCTTCCCAGGACCTGAGTGACTGACTGTGCTCTCTGCAGTGACCACAAACAATCCTGGTCTTAATTTGGAGCACAGGAACTGCAGTCATCTCACATGGGCCATTAAACACCCCCCTTTATCCTGGTTTTATGCTGAGTCCCTTCCCTTCTCCTGGGTTTATAGTTCCACCAAAGGCAGGAGCCAAAGGAGGCACAAATGGAACTGGGGTGGGCAGGGTGATATTCAACTGAACCTGGAAGAAAAAGAGGCTATTTCTGAGGATAAGGATCAGTGCAGAGCCCAGTGCTTGAGGAGCTGAGATTGTTTTTCTCCTGTCTTTATCATTGTAATTTTCTCCTCTGGATGTCCTGAGCCTATTGCTTAGTTATTCACTGTCATGAGGTCTTTGTATAACTCTTCAGCATCTCATGTATTTATGACCCTGAATGCCTTAACATCAGCTGCAATCTTTATCACTCGTTTTCTTTTTCTTATTTCTGAATATGCTGAAGTGAGCAGAGCCCTGCCCAGGTCCCTGTGGGGCCCCTTCCAGTCCTCCCTCCTGCCTATTGAGAGCTGCTCTTTGGGAATCTTTTAACCAGGTATTTATCCATTTCAAGTATTTTCAGTTAATCCCATGGTAGCTGCATTCCTGTAAGAAACTCGTGTGACAGACCTTTTGGAAACCCAGGCAGACTACACCACACACTTACCAACCCCTCTAAAGAACAGCAAAACGTTTATCAAGCATTTCTTTTTTCAGGAAAATCAACTTTCTTCTCTTCCCAGTATTTCAAATGTATCCAACTCTGTACTAATGAGATTCTCAGTGACAATTTCACTTTGTCCAGGAGGGAACCTCAGACTTCAGGGTCTGTCTTAACCCCAAACCCTCTGTCTTTGTCACCTTGAAGCTCTCAGACAGTGAGGCTGTTACACATAGTGATTACATGCTACAATTAAGTAATTAAACTTTTTCACCTCTGAGCTCTCACCAGGCACTTAGGTGAACCATCTCAGCCTGGTGCATTTGCACTCTCTAGTTTGGCTATTTATTCCTCAACTTCTTCTGCTGACACTTGAACATAAGCCAAATCCAATGCCACGTCCATATAAAGATGACTTTTGGCACAGAAGCATCTCCAAGCTTTTCTTCACTGACTACAGATGCAAAATATTCATTGTTTTTCTGTTCTGACCTTATCTCCTATGAATGCTTCTCTTGCACCATAGCCAACTTCTGACTCTCCAGCTTGACATGCTTGAAGAAGTATTTATTATTGTTTGCCTCTCCCTTTTGCAGGTTGTTGCTGTGACTGGTTTTGGCTTGCCTTATTTCTCCTTTTTTGCATTTAAATTGTCAGGATACACAGTTTTTGTTCATTTAGACAAAAACTACTTTTCTAAACATAAAAAGAATGGTTCCATAAAGTCTGGGTATCAGAATCTGATCTGAGACCTAGACCTAATGAGGTTTGAGGTTCTGGGTTTTCTACTGGACAGAGATGTGCTGTATGGCAGGATGCAGAGACACCAGATTTTCAAGTGTGGTGCATTTCTCTGGACAAAACCCATCACTGGCTGGGATGGACTTTGCCTGGCTTGGGCTTCAGGGCGCAGTGCAGCTTCCCTGGTGGAGGGAGGGAACATTCCTCTGGCTCGCTGTGATGATTTTGGGAGGTGTTTTGGGGTGAGATCCCATGAGAGCCCCCTGAGTGGAGGTTTGGGGCTGGGATGGAGGGGCTGGGATGCTCTCAGCCCGTTTGCCTGTGTACATGTCTGGGAGGCCCTGTTGCCATGGAGAAGCCGTGGGAACTGTCTGCCTGGCTCGCCTGACTTTCCTAGCACCAAGTGAAGGTATCTCTCCAGCTGTAAAAAGCCCCCTGGCTGCCCTCTCTTCTGGGCTAACCCAGACCCCTAAACACCTGGGATAAACCCAAAGGCAGGGAGGAAACCCTAAAGGAAGGCAGGGAAGAAGCAGAGAGCAAGAGGGGAATCTGCAGGGATGGGTGAGGGCTCCTGGGGTGCTGTGATGGAGCTGGCTGCTTCTCCAGGGCACACAGACCAACACAGGAAATTCCCAGTGGATCTATGGAAATCTCTCCCTGTGAGAGCAGTGCAGCCCTGGGACATGGACCAGAGCATGGTTTGCATCTCCATCCTTGGACTTGTTCAAAACCCACTGGGCCAAGCCCTGAGCAGTTTTCAAAGTGGGCTGGACCCTCCCCAGCCTCAAAGAGGGAGACCTTGCTGGGGGACAGGCAAGGGGGAGCTTGAGGGAGCTCCAAGAGGCACAAATAAGAGCAGTCTGAATGTGGGATGAAGATGGAGGCATCCACCTGGATGCTTTTTAATTCTGGGAAATTGATAGCACTGGGCACAGCTTCATGGAGACTGTAACTGCTTGCACTTCTCTGCAAGTGTTTTTTTTTTTTCAGTTGCTCATTTAAAACAGATAGATTTATTTATCTTTTTTTGTTGCAGGAACTCTGGTGACATGACTGTGCAACAAAAAACAGGGTGGGGGGATAGTCATGAGTAGAAATCTAATTGGAATCATATTCTGGGGGAAAAAAATCCCATGTATTGAGATTGGGTTTTGTTTTGTACATGAAAAATGTCACTGTGAGCAACTTTGGGGTGCTTCCAGGTAGATCTGGTGGGAATTGTGTCATGGATAGAGCAGACCTGCCTGTTTGGAGCATGAATTATATTTTAAAAGGAATAGCATTTGCCTCAACTAGCAAAATATTTAAACATAGAAATAAAGAACATTTCCCCCATTTAGTTTACATACAAGGAAAAAAGGGTTGGGAAGCACAGGCTGACCTTATTTATTAAGTATTTCCATGTCTTTATTGTGCACACATGGCACTTTTTCTGCTCACAGCTTGGGCTCCAGCAATGATACAGCTCTGAAAATTTGTTATTCATAGTGAATTGTTCAGGTTGGGATAAAATTCTGCCTGGTGAGGTATTTGTATCCTGCTCCTCGTGTCCACACAAACAAGGAAATTTGGTACCTTCTTCATCTTTTTTCCTCTCTCTCCAGAGATTATTTTTCAATGGTTAGATTAATAGACCAATCAGACTTAATTTATCCAAATCATCTTATATTTTCTTGCAGATTTTACTTTGGAGTCTATGGAGGGAGAGAACTGAAGCTTTCCCCCAACTTTTGGTCTCTTCATGCAGGGTCTGTGAAGGATGGTAAAACACGAACTTATGCTACAGCCCTTCCTCAGGTACAGACAAGACAAGGTGTGTCTGTCACTCCCTTCTTCAGCTGCCTCTTTCACAAAGCTTGTAGGAATTTTAATTATCTATAAAACTTCTGTCCAATATTATTGAATGAGTGCCCCTGAGTTCCTGGGATTCCTGAACTTGCCTGTGGAGTCAGGGACACAATCCAAGTGCTTTTTCTATATGTATTATGAATAATATGTAAGAATTTGCTGCCCTACTCACCCAAGTGCTCTAAAAGCAGATTTATAAAATACTTTCCCAAGGAAAAACACTTTTTCAAACCCCCTCTAGGGATTGAAACCTACACCCATGAAATTGATCTGAGGGCTGGAACCCCTCTGCTGTGAAGAAAGGCTGGAGGAGTTGGGAGTGTTCAGATGGAGAAATGAAGGCTCTGGGGAGACCTTCTTGCAGTCTTCATATATTGAAAAGAAGCTTATAAGGAAGATGATGGGAGGCTTTTTATCAGGGCCAGGATAAGAGGCAAAGGAATAAATTTAGACTGTGTGATAGGAAGAATTTTATGATGAGGGTGGGGAGGCCCTGGCACAGGGTGCCCAGAGCAGCTGTGGCTTCTCTTGGATCCCTGGAAGTGTCCAAGGCCAGGTCAGATGGGGCTTGGAGCAGCCTGGGGTAGTGGAAAATGTCCCTGCCCATGGCATGGGATGGAGTAAGTGGTCTATGAAGGTTCCTTCCTACCCAAGAAATTCTGTGTGAATTGAAAATCCTCTAAGGCTGGGCCGACTGGTTGATCAGCTCATTTTTTGGTTTTGTTTTCAAGCACTCGATGACCTCAAGGCAGGTGTTGCTCTGGCAGGTGACACTGGGCACGGGGAGGTTTCTGAACACCCATCTCCCCCTCATGGCTCTGCTGCTTCCAGTCATCCTGGGAACGGCTGTGTTCTCTGCTCTGGGACAATGGTGGGGAGCAGTGACAAAGCCAGCGGTGTTTGTGTCAATCCTTCAGAGCTGTCGTGTCCAAAACCCAACAGCCCGACCTTCATCACCGTGTCCACCCCACGAGCAGAGGGACACACAGACTCAAATACACCGCCCTGCTGTGGAAAATAAACCGCGTGTGAAACCTTTCACTCGATCGGTCATAGGCAGGCTACAGTTTTGTATCAAAATGACTGATTTTTTTGGCAGGTTACACATCTGCTTCCTGACAGGAGCCTGGAGGGAGCGACCCCCGGGCCTCCCCTTGCAGCCGTGTCCGATGGCCGCTGCCTGGATGTTCCCCTCAGGGAGAACCGTGGAATCACCGAGGATCCCGAGCTGGGCGGGTCCCACCAGGATCACCCAGCCCAGCTCCCAGCCCTGCCCAGATCCCCCAACATCCCACCCTGAGCATCCCTGGAGCTCTGGCAGCCTCGGGGCCGTGTCCATTCCCTGGGGAGCCTGGGCAGTGCCAGCAGCCTAACTGGGAGAAGAATCTTACCCTGATCTGCAGCCTGAGCCTCCCTGACACAGCTCCAGTCGTTCCCTGGCTGCTGTCCCTGTCCCAGAGAAGAGATGGGTGCTGCCCCTCGGGAGGAGCTGCAGCCCCCTGAGGTGTCCCCTCACCTTTCCCTCCTCCCTCTGCAGCCACACGCGGCCCATGCGGGGGTCCCGCCGCCCCGCGCGGCCCCTGAGGCGGGGCCCGCGCCCCCTCCCCGGCCATGATGTCAGGCGGGCGGAGGAGGTGCCGCCGGCCAAATATAGCGGCGCTTCCTGGGCAGCGGGGCGGGCTCGTCCCTCCTTCTCTCCCTCCCGCCCTCCCTCCCTCCTGCCGCAGTCAATGGGGCGGCAGCGGCCGCGGCGGAGCGCAGCACGGGCCGGGGCCGCGGGCCGGGGGCCGGCATGGCGGGGCTCTGAGGCGGCGCGGCGGCGAGGGGCGGCGGCGCGCCCCGGCATGGGCAGCCGCGGGGCCCGGCAATGAGCGCTCCTCCGGCCGCGACCCCCCGCGCGAATATGGGCACAGCCGTGTCCAAAAGGAAGACGCTCAGGAACGAGGCCATGTCGTCCGTAGCGGCCAAAGTGAGGTGGGTGCCGGGGGCGCGGCGGGCGGTGCCTCGGGCGGCCCCGCGGTGCCGGGACCCTGCTGGCCCCCGGCCGCCTCGGAGGTCGTGCCAGGCTGGGGGGAGCCCCGAGACCCTCGGGATCAACCCAGGCACCGGTGCGGGCACGACCCGGGGTTTGTCCCCCAGGGCCATCCCGGGGCCGGGGAATGGCAGCTGCCGGTGGGTTCCTCTCGCTGGCTGCCCCGATCCCCCCGCACACCGGCGGCCGTGCCACCCCTGCGCCCCGCGGACCCTCAGCCTCTGGAGAGGTGACTTGTCCCCTCACGCGTCCCCGCCGCCGGCCCGGCCACAGCACCCACAGCAGGGTTTATTTGCTGGGTTGGCAGAGAGCGTGTCAGAAGTGGATTTGTCGGGGATGAATCTTTATCATTTTCGGGAATTCAGAAGCGCGGTCAGTTTGCCCGGTGGTTTCTCCTCGGCTGAAATGCCGTGTGCGTGTCCGAGGGCAAAGTCAGCAGCCTCCTTCAAGGGGTTTCGCTCCTTTGAATGGAAAATCTGCTCTGTGAAAATCTGCACCCACCACGTCTGCCCTTCCCAGCAGTGTCCCAAGCCACTACATGGACCAGTTAAGGGATTTGGGATATTTTGCCTGTTACGGTTTTATGTTGCTTGTCCTACCGTGTAGCATTTCTCTTACTGTCTGGTCCCAGCGCTTTTCAGTATCAAACATGGGAGATCCAAGAAAATATATTTGCTTCTTAATGGTACTTTGGTTTAAAAAGCTATCCAAGATGAGCTTTGACTTAGTGCCCTCTCCCAGATGAAAGGACCCTTCTCCCACGCTGCAGTGCAAGTGTCACAACAGTCATCTGGTGACTATTTGGGGACATTGGCGCAGCTTTTTAGCTGTTCTTTAGGTACAGCTATGCCAGGGGATAGGTCTGACACTGTCTACAGCTAGACTGGCTCTTAGCTGCTGGGAAAAAATTGGGAGAAATTGAACTTCTCAGCTGCATTATATAACACCTTCTTTGTGTTAGATAAAATTGCATTAGAATAACCTGGAGTTGTGTGTAGGGCTCAATCCGTGTTGCTGAGTTCTCAGTCACCTCTCTCTGTAACTCAGCATTAGGGCATCTCTGCTGTACTGGGAGGAAAGAGAAGTCTTAAGGCTTGAAGTGTAGAGATGCAAAGCTGTCTGTATCTTGCCATCTGTTTGAGTTGTAAAGAAATCTATCCTTCAAACTCTGGAGTATCTCGAGGGAAAGCTCTCCAGGCAGAGCCTGCAACTTTTCCCCATGTTTTGTAGCACCCTGTCCATAACCAGTAATGAAAACATTAATGCTTTCCATGGCATTCAGAGATTTGGAAGTGGGATTCTTTGTGGTGATGTCAGCCAGGTGCATATACAGAAATGACATGTAAAGCACCATAAGTGCTGTGATGGGGTTCTGGGAGTGGGATTAGGCAGTCACACAAACAACACACTCAGTAATTGGTAGGATTTCAAATGGTAGTGTGGGTGTTTGGGAGCGACTAATGTGTTTTGAACGTAATGACTTGTTAGCCTACAGCAGGGTGGGCAGATGCTGCTCGGGTTCTCTCAGCTGTGTGGAGTCCAGGAGGTGCCTCGGGGGTTCTGGTTTGCTCCACACCTGCTGACAAGCTGCAGGTACAGGTTTGTGGCAGCTCTGCACTGTCTCTGTGAATTAAGGTGGTTTGACCATAAAAGTTATGAGTAGATTTGAGCTGGGGGACAAAATGCCCTTGAGGAGTGTCTGGTCACATAGACCACAGCACAGGACAGGTGCTTTCATGTGTCTCCCTGTTGATGCCTGTGCTAGAAGTTCCTGATCCAAAAATCTTTTGAGAAGGTCAGGGAACCTGCCAAGGGGCTCCCTGCAGAGCCTCTTTGCATAGAGAAGGTGCTGGTGGTGACAGGTGCTGTCCATGTGCCTCCATCCTGCTGCTCCAGGCATGCAGGATGCTCCTGCTCCCCTGGGCTCTGTCATGCTTAGAATTCCTACGGTGGCAGTGACCCACCTGCTGAAAGGTTTCCTGGAGCGCATCACACTCAGCTCCTCTGCCCTGCCCTGGGTCCTCCTCCATGTATCTCCTGCATCCTTATCTACAGCAAGGACTCTGTAGGACACTGGGTAAGGCTACAGAGACACTGTTCTGTCCACCCCACGGTGGCTGGGCACTTGGGTCACTGCTGCAATGATCATGTGCCCTGTGGGTGTAGGCAGCTGGGGGATCCTGTTCTTGTGCTGCAGAAGGAGATGCCCTGGGATTGCTTCTCTTCATCTTCTGGGCTCTGTCCTGTTCGTATTTCTCATGACTTCTCTTTAGAGAGAAAAATCCTCTCCTGGAATTCCTCTGCAAGTCCAAGTGACCACGGTGTGTGTTTCGTAGGTGTGGCTGGAGTGTGTGTGCACACTTGACTGTTGTACTGAGCAAGGAGCAGGGCTTGTTTGCTGGTGTGAGTAGGGGGATCCAAGCAGGAGGTGCAGGCTCCCTAGATTGTTAAATTAAAATCTCTGCAGAGCAACTCAGGGGAATCTCATGTCCCAGGAGCATTAATTAAGCTCCATGCAGCTTGTTGTGTGCTGGGTCTTTTAAGTAGCTTCTTACAAACTAAGGACACAATTGCTCTGTGCCAACACTGTGGAGAGCACCCACAATGCTGCTGACTCTTGGTCTCTGTAATCGTCTTCTCCTGGGGGAGTTGGAGCGCCCTGCACACCTGGGAAGGGGCTGTGCTTGGTGCTGCTGCTCTAATCGCCTCTGAAGGGCTTGGATGCAAGATCTCCCTGTCAGGAGGGATTGTTCCCTCCCTGTGAGTGCTTTTATTGCCCTGCAGCTCCCGGGCCCCAGTGCGAAGGCAGGGCTGACGCAGTTGTCCTTGAGCGGTGACCTTGGTGCTGCCCCTCTGCTGACAGCCTCTCCAGGGCCCTGGCTGTGGCTGCCTGGCCTGTGCTCCTTGGCTTCTTCCTTTGAACTTCTCCAAGGGTGCAGATGAACCAGAGCCCTTCAGAAATGGGCTTTTGTTGCCTTTGCTGCCTGCTACCTACAGGAAAACACTGGCACCCCAAATGAGGCAATAAAGCAGATGTTTTGCTGCAGCTCTGCTTTGTATTTTGCTGGCCTACAGCTGTTCTTTGGGAGAGCGTGGTGGTGAGAGCAAACAGACATGAAGCTTTTGCTGGGTGTTCCAGAACCATCTCTTCTTGCAGTCATTAGCACAGGAAATATTTGAGTTGGGAGTGTGGTTCATCTTTCCCAGTTCCATGACCTTGGCATCTAGTCCAGGATAGCCCACAGATGGATAAGAATTTGGTCTCACTGCCCCTCTTCCTGCCTAGAGAGGGATGAAGAGTGGCTTTGAACACGGCATTAGTTGCTGTGAAAGGGTAAATTTTTCATTGATGAAATGCAGAGGTAAGTGACCATGTACCTTATCCCAGGCTTCTTGCTGCATGAGTGGTTTTTGGCTTAGCTTGGGGTTCTTCATGGAGTCTAGATTCTTCTGCTTGTGAATTTTCTGATGAGTGGTATGAACTGTCTCTGATTGCTTTTTTCTTTTAACTTCTGCCTGCTCCTCCTCTCTTCTCCTGTCCAAACTTTGTGATCATAAATTACTCCAATACTGTGGGGTCTCTAAGACCCATTGCTGACATCCAATCTCTCTTTATTGAGAGTGAGAATTTCAAAATTAAAATTTTTCCAGTTACCATTTCTCTACATAGATATTTGAGAAAGCTAATTTTTGTCAGGCTATTGTTACTATTAGGCTTAAATAACATAGGTGTCAACAGTATTTAATGACTGAGCTGTTAACTGTGGATGTGCTGGAGGTGTTCCCTTCTCTGCTTGGTTACAAGAGCAGGATTGCTGCTGTAGGAGGACGTAGGTCCTGATGATGCAGGTCTCTTCTCTCCTGTATGCCTGAGATGCAGCACTGTCAGATGCTGTCACAACAGATTCTTGCTGCAACTCCTCTGGGCATTACTTCTGAAGGAGCAGGAGAAGGTGGTGGGTGTTCTTTATTTTTCCTTGCAACACTCCTGAATAGTCCAGGTTTTGCTTAGCTTGCTGCTGTGCTCTAAATGGAGTTATCTGAGGTCTTTCCTGTATCTCTGAGAGTTTCAATCTGCATTTCTTCACTCTGTAAGTGTCAGTTTGGTGGATAAATTTATGTGCATCAGTTTCTCATAGCTGCTCGTGTGCATCAAGGCCCCTTTTATCCCGTTGATGTGATTATTTCAGAGACACGAAGGCCATTCTGTGCTCATTACATTGTAATTGAGATCTTTGTTATTTGGCGGTTTTGCTCCTTTGAGCAAATCTCTGTCTAGACTGTCTGTGCTTCTTCACAGTTCTCTTCCAGAGCCGAGTCCAGCTCTGACATCTGAGGCACAGTGAGTACTGGGAAATGCCCCCAGAAGGGGAGCTGCCTTTCCTGCTGGGAAAAGCTGCCCTGTCCCTCTTTCCCTCCCTGGAGCCATTCTGATGGAATGCTGGAGGAAATGCTGGTGTTTCCTGAGGCTTGTCTTTGCTGCTTAGACTGAGCAGCACAGCGTGCTAGAGCCCTGGTCCCTGCTTGGTGTCCTTCTGTTAAATCGAGCTGTGCTGACTGTGTGACATGCAGGTCTGTTCTGCCACTAAAATGAAAACCTCTCTTCAGATGAGTCAGGGCTAAACTTGTCCTGTCATCAGCTGATCACCTCTCAGTGCTACCTGCTCATTTGTATGCAGCTTTTGCAGTGTCATACACTCAGGGTTATAGCTCACCGGCCCATGGAGCTGTAAGGCACCTTGTACTTCATCTCATTTATGTGAAACAGGTTTTCTTTTTCATCTCTTGCCAGTTAAATTATCCCAAGGTGTCTCTGCTGAGAGCTCGGTTGAAGGGGTTTATGTCCAGTGCTGTCCAGAGGTGTGAGGGGACTTGAACTCCATTGGCAGCGATAGCAGAGGCAGAGCTGAGCTGAGAGAAAAGTCTGATTGTGTGATTTGTGGTAATAGATAAAAGAGAGAGAAAAGAATGGGATTAACAGAACAGCTACCATCTGTTTGAATTTTGTTCTGGCTTTATTTTGATCAAGCCAAGGAGAGAGGAGAAATGGCACAATAATGATCCAGGCAAGTGCTGGTGGTCTGGGATGACTGTGAGGGCAGCGATGGCAGGGAAGGGACACAAAAGGCTTGGCAAGGGGCAAGTAGCCATAAGGAGCAAGTGTGGCCACCAGAGTCCCCTTGGCAAAGGGCACGTGCAGGCATCTGCAGGAGATCCGCTGAGGCATGGCCAAGGAGAAGCCGATGGCACTGGGAAAGCGGGAATGTAGAAGGGAACCACTGAGATAATGGGCAGAATAATTAGTGTGAAGTTCCCGGTGTAATTGGCTGGAAACCCCCCGTTGCACACTGTGCTGTGCAGGCAGCATCGCCGTGTCCGCCGGGGCTGGGGAGCTCTGCCCACGTGTCCACGTTTGTTTGCTCCTGCATTGGCCTGAAGGCTCTGAGAGCCACGGGGTGGAATTGCAGGTTCAGCCTGGGCAGGGAGCAACGCTTTTGAGCAGTTCTGTGCTCCTTGACTGAACTACTGACCTGCACAAGAGCTCTGGGTATGACCTGTTCTCTGGGAGCTCTGGTGCCTGGGATTGTACCCTGCTCTGCTTGGGGAAACCAGAGTGTGAGGTTACAGACACTGCAGCACCTTCTAGCCCAGGCTCTTCCTCTGAGTGGAATAAGGTGGGCTGGAGCGCAGCAGTGCTTCTCTGGCTCTGTCTTAGCCAGTTTTCAATTTGGATCTTAGCAAATGTTTTGTACTGGTCTTTTGAGTCCATGGTTTGCAAGCTAAAGGTGAAGCGTTGGTTCAGATTTCAGACAGACAAAACAGCTTCAGGCATTGGTGAAGAGATGAATGGAGAGAATGACAAATGAATTTGGATTTCAGGAACCAGCTACAGACTGTCATCATATTTCAGCATTTTTTGTGTATATCACCATGTTCTCTCACTGATAATTTACCTTGGAACTCGTTTGCTGTTATTTTTTCTACATGGAATGTCTGCTGATGTAAAAGAGAAGCTTCAAAGTTTTTCCCAATGGTCTATGTGTGTGCCCTGTCTCTGAATGATGTTAGTAATGCCTCACAAGGACAGACATTTCCATGGGAAGCCTTGGAGTCCCAGAAGTTTTGGTGGAAAAGATCTTAAAAGTCTTGAGCCCACCCATGCTCAAAGCTGGGCTGTTGCTGATGCTGTGTGAGATCAGCTGTGGCTCTGGCTGAGCTTTAACCACCTCTGAGATGGGGTACAGGAACAGCTCAGGAATCAGAGAATTGATAAGGTTAGAAAAGACCTCCAAGGTCAGTGAGTCCAACTGCAAACCAAACCCTGCCACATCCACCACTAAACCATGTCCCCAAGTGCCACATCCACACTTCCAGGGATGGTGATTCAACCTGAAGAATCCACACTTCAGTTCCCAACTTTACATTTGTGTGTTGCTGCAGGATCAAATCTGCTTTTTACCTGGACAGAAAGGCTGAGGGTGCAAGGAACATTCATGAGGTGCTTGTCCTCTTTGATGGGTGAACCACAGTCACCCCTTTGTTCTTCACAGTGGGGTTGTGGGCTGATCATAGAGCTCCCCATGTGATGGAACCTCCTTGTGACCATCTCTGGGGGTGTTACACAGTGAGGAGGACAGCTTGGGCAGCTGCCACCCCAAGCCAGTGTCCAAAGGTACCACCTGGGACCTAAGACATAAAAATCTGAAAACAGGGAAAAACCTCAGCATTGTCTGTTAGTCTGTTAAGATTCAGACCTTTCTTCTTGCACAGCTCCAGCTCCAACTCCAAAGCATTTTGCATTTGACTGTGCTGAAATTTAGTCCTAGGGAGATTAAATTACTCTTTCTTCATCGTTCATATTGATCCTCTGTTGCTGGCTGTGGATGACAAATGGACTTCCCACTCCTTCCAGCCCGAGTCACTCTGGGAAGTGCATTGGAGCCTTGTTAACCTTTTCTCCTCTGGGAGGTGGTGCATAAAAGCATTGGGGAAGATCCTGGCTACACAAGTTGGGATGTGCAAAGCAGACAGTGTTATTTGGAGGTCAAAGCCATTTTGGATATTTAATGGCCATTATGAGCCTTTTGCAGCAGCTTGAACTGGAGAGGATGTTCTGAGGCTGAGCAGCTCCGAAGGAGGAGGACAGTAGATGTGATGCCTTGGTATGGAGAGTGTTCCTTGTTACAGCAAGTCTGGTCCTTTCCCCAGGAGATGCTGATGTGTGTAGCTCACAGCTGCAGTCAGCTCTGGGTGACTTGGCTTGGCTTGGCTTGCCAAAGAGGTGGGTGGCTGTTTCACCTCCCTCCTTGCCAGTCTCCACCCTGCCCAATGGCAGCTCAGCCCAATTGGGATGCTGCAGACCTTGGAGAGACTGTTCTACAAACCTGGGGAAATGGATGGCTGGGGAAAACCTGGCTCTAGTATCAGCTCTCGGGTCACAGGTCTGTTGGGTACAACAGTCACAGTATCAGAACATTGCAAATGCCCTGGCAGGTGGAATCTGGAGGTTACTGAATTCCAATACCTTGACCAAGGATTCCTTTCTTGTGTGGGTTGCAGGCAGAAAGCTCTTCCCTGGTTGGAATATTCATAGGTTTGCTCTTTTACGTAGGCCTGGATGTGTGATAAGGGTTGAGCTCACCCTGCTTGCTTGGTTCTTAATATATTCCAGTAAAATCTCGGTCATCCACAGGAATCCATCAGAGAAACAGGAATTGCTCTTGTGGGAGGTTGTGGGTGTCTCTCAAACAGAAATGTCCAGTAATCCAAATACTGACATAACTGGGGCTTGAAAACTTAGGGTTCAGGTAGGTAAAACGGGCATTGACATCCACATCTGAGCTGTGATGGCTCTCAAATGGGAGCTTTCAGGACCTGGAGGAGCCTGGAGTGGTGTTTGGCTCTGGGGTGGAGATGCCTCCCTCCTGGGGCTGCTCAGGAGGGCTGGAGTTAGTGAGCCAGTTTCTGTGTGCATCACAGATTTCATGCAGGTGCATTTCAATTCTATTTTTTCGTTTTTGAAACTAAAGCCTAAACTAGTCCTGGACTTCTGGTCCAGCTCTGTTTCCCCCTTTGTCCAGGGGAACACTGAGGTTCCAGCAGAACCACTGGAGTCCTGGTGTGTAATGAGGAGGCCTCGCTGCTCTGGCAGTGCATTTCCATGGGTGCCACCTGAGGCTGAGGGAATGGCAGCTGCAGGAGGACAGCAGTGTGTTGGTATTGAACTGTTCCTTCTTTCCTTGGCCTTTAAGCATCACAAATCTCTCTCTCTCTCTCTCCTTGGCTGCCTCCTGATGCTGGGACACAGAGCGGCAAGGGCTTTTGGAGAATACCTTTCACAAAACCATCCTGAAGGCAGAAACGGCTCAGGTAAGAGAACTGATGTGCCTTGGTTATGCCCTTGTGTGCCTGCACCTATGGTTAATAGCCTTAGAATGAAAATGCATTTATTTATTTATCTGTCATAAACAGAGTCAGAGCTTAGCAGGGGGAGTTGCCCCCAAGGAGAAAAGGCAGTTTGGTGACCCAAGGCTTGGTGGGCTGTAGAGATGAGTTCAGTTAGGGGACAAGTGCCCTGTCATAAATTCACCCCTGCAGCTGATGTCCTTAGGAGAGGCTGCAGCTGGGAAGTGACAGCACTGCACAAGGCTTCTGCCCTGGTTTGTGACTCCTGGGTCTTGCTTTCACTGGGTATAAAAAACAGGTGAGTTATATTCTGTTCACTGGTGTGAAACCTTGTTGGCAGAGATGACATCTGGATTTTTTCCCAGTGTTTGCTTCAACAGAAGTTAAACTGAGATTTGCCTAGATGAGGGCACTACATGTGCCTGCTAATGTGTCAGTATTTTCCATGCAGATATTGTCCCCATCAGTGTATCATGAGTTCTGCTTGATAGGCAGGAGAGCAAAAGATAAACTCACCTAAGTTCTAACGGGGCTGTGTCTTCTCTGTGACGAAAGAAAATATTGCACAGACAGTAAATTAATTTCAAAACCTACAGAAAATCCTGTGGAATCCACAGAAAGTCTGTGTGAACAAGTAACAAATTGTTCTGTGCTCTTGAACTGCTATGCAGGGGATAAAGTTATTAAACAGAATGTAACATGGAGTGATGTTATCATTTTAGGTAAGCTCTGTGTGTTTAAGCCTGTACAGGAGATGCCTCTTGCTATAAGAGCAGTCACACAGTCCTTGGCAGCCAGCTGAATTGTTTCCTTTTTCCTTGGAGCTGTTCTAATGACCTTTAAGTTGTCCTTGGCTGAATTGTGCCAAGGTTGTGAATGGAAAGGCTCTAAGACAACATCCTGAGGTTTTCTTGGTTTCTTTTCATGAATAACTCCAGTGACACCTTTAGTTACAATATTTGGTCTAAGAGCAGCACATGGAGGTAGGAAAGGATGGGAAGAGAAAGGCTGGGGTGTGGTGCAGCTGAATTGAGGTGTCTGTGGGGCAGCAGGAAGGGGGGACTGGACAGACTGTGCAGAGACTGGCTGGCAGGAGCTTCCCAGAATGGAAAAACTTTTTTTGTTCCTTCCATCATGGCCATTTCTGCAGGTGTTTCTATCACCTGGAGTCTTTACCAGGCTTTTTTTGCAGCTCCCCCAGCCCAGTTTCCAACAGGGAGAAGTGTTGGCTGCTGATCACTTTGTAGCACCCTTGTAGTGCCTGTGGTGTCATGTTGGGGCCAGGCAGAGGATCTCTGATGGAGTCAAGAGGAAATTACAGATGTGTTCAGGTCCCTGAGGCCTGGGCAGCCCTGGTGAGATGGAGGGAGTGGGAGCCTCTCTGATGTGCATGAAAAGCTGCTGTTAACTCATCCTTGGGGTGCTCCTGGTTGCTCTGACTGTCAGTAAGGACAGCATGGCAAGGCAGCTGATGTGACTCCTGGATCATGTGCCACATCCTCCAGAGCAGCATTTCAGCCCTGTCCATGCCTGTGACATCCATAACCTCTCCAGGGATGCCTTTTCACCTACTGCCTCTTGGTGTATCAGCCTTGAGATCGTTCTTGAATCCAGGAGAGTTTAGTTGCCACAGGCAAGAATCAAGCAGTGAGAGACACACTTGGAAATACCACAATACTTACGGGATCCTTAAGTATTCACTTGGAAAGAAATAAAATTCCCTAGAAATTACTCTAAATTCTGAGGAAGAGAGGAGGGAAAAAAAAAAGAATCGTCATTTTTAAGTCATCTTTTGAAATTCTGCAATGTATAACTTAACACAGTCTGTAACACTTCTTTATAAATAACCCCAGTAGGAAGGTTGCTATCCAATAAAAAATGCTGCGAGTAGAAAATTTGGCTCCTTTTAGTTCCTCCCAGCAACTTGATCACAGGGAAGTCACATCTTTCCTTCCTGCAGAAATTCCATCTCAGGATCACTTAGTTCTGGAGGCTTCACCTTTGGCTGGGCAGGGTGCTGGAGCTGCAGCCTGAGCTGTCACCCAGAGGCTGCAGGGAGGCAAAGGAAGGGCCTCTGCTGCAGAAGTTGAAGGTGTAGCATTGATCCAGATGGACCTGAATCAGCTCCAGCTCCTCAGAGAGCAGACAGAGTCAATGTGAGCAGAACTGAGTCCTCAGTGCCTGTGTGAACCTGTCAGCTCTGAGCTTTCACCTTGTGCCTGGTGGGCCAGGCCTGTTTCTGCTGTCATAACCCCAGCTGTGCAGCCAGGTGCCCCCTGCACTGCCAGCACACTGAGCTGGCATGAAGGCTCTGGACTAAATATGACTGGAAGAAGGCAGGCCTTGATTCAGTCCAGAAAACAATGGTTTGAGAAATGATTAAAGTCCCTGATGAATGCAGTGAGGGAAAAGAAGTGTGGATTTTGAGGAGCAGGAAGGTGGTGGAGCCATCAGTGGGACAATGAAGGCATAAATGGAGGAGGGAAGGGATCCTCCTTTTCTGGACCTTTCTCTCTCGTGCAGGGCAGTCCTCAAGCAGAAAATGAGGCAGGTGTGAATCTTTGGGATGTCAGTTCTTTGCTGCTTTATCTGGTGGTTCAGCTCCTCAGCAGAGGGGTGAAGCTCTGACACCCCAGGCAGCCCCAGGAGATCCATGGAGGTGTGGAGGGAGATGCTGAGTGTGCATTCACTGCCCAAACTTGCTCCACTTTGCTGCACTTTGTTCTCAGAAGATTGTCCATTTTAGTTTGCTTTTTTTTTTATCTTTTTAGTCCCTTGACTCCAAGGAAAGGAAAAGATAAAATGGCTTTTGCATCCCTCATAACTTCACATTCCACAGCTGATCAAAGAGCTGCTTCTTCAATCATAACTTTTATTTGTGGTTTTATCCGCTGGAGAGCTTGTGTGTTTGTGTGTGGCAGAATGTCTTGGAGAAATTGGGGAGTGGTAATGAAGAGCAGCAGAGGGATTGCAGATCAGCAGGACAGGCCAGCTGCCTCCTCCAAGGGCTAAATTATGTGCAAGGCTGTGTTTTCCTTCTGTTTTCAGTAAAACAGCAGTGTGTTCATGCTCTGCTGGCTTTGCTGGGGCAGGGGTGTGTGCAGTTGCACAGCTGCACGAGGTAAAGAGGCTTGCAGGTGTTGCAGGGTGTACCTGGAGGGAAGAAAGGTGAGGAGGAGCATTTATTGGTCACAGCTTCTGATTCTTCCTGATGGGAGGCCCAGCTCCTAGACTGTGGAGCTGCCAGCCCAGCCTGGCTCAGAGCAAGCACCAGGTTGGCCTTTTTCTCTAGAGGATATTTGTTTTGTCCCCAGGACAGACCAGCAGTGCAGCTGGCCCTGCTCTCAGTGTATCCCTGATGAGGTGGAGATGGCCTCTTTGGGAAGAGCCTGTGCTCTGGAGGGAGTTGTAGGTGGCCTGAGCCCAGGACAGAGCAGGGATGTGAAATCTCATCTCTGAGGGCTTCAGGCTGCTTCCAGCATCAGCTAGTGCAAGGATGGTGTGGGTGTATCCTGCAACTTGCTGTGGAATGTGGTGTTGGCTTAGAAAGGGAACAAAGACGTAGGTCACGGTGTTACCATGGAGATGCTGAGGCCGGTGGAGGAGCTGCCACTTGCTCCTTTGGGTCGCGTCTCACAGTAGCAATTCCATCTCTTCACATTAATGTTACAGGCCAGACTAAAAGGTTACTCACCTGTGAGACACCAGGTCAATGCTATCTTGAGTTTGTTTGTTTTCAAAGCCCATTTGAGCAGGGAAGACTTAATTGGAACCATTTTGTCATAGCTAAGTGACCTTCTGGTTTCTCAGAGCAGCTCCCTTCCAGAAGCAGCCTTTGGCTGTTCCCTGTGGCTTTGCAAGGAAGTGTTTGATGTTCCCTCCTCTGGAGCAGTGGGGTTGGGGTGCCCAGTAAAGTCATGACGGGGCTGGCTTGGTCAGGCCTCAGGTAACCCATAGTGAACACTCTGCAGGTCCTTGTGCACAGCTCAAGGAAGACAAGGAGCTGCTGGAGAGGGTCCAGCAGAGGCCACAAAGGTAATGAGGGGTCTGGAGCATCTCTCATATGAGGAGAGACTGCAGGAGCTGGGTCTGGTTAGTCTGGAGCAGAGAAGTCTCAGAGGGGATCTGGTTAGTGCACACTAGGCACTTAGACAGGGAGCAGAGGTCATAAACTAAAACACAAGATGTTCCACCTCAGCATGAGGAAGGTGGAAAGAGCTCTGCATCAGGTGCCTGGGGAGGGTGTGGAGTGTCCCTCTCTGGAGACATTCCAAACCCACCTGTCTTCCTGACCACATTTCAGCCCTGAGCCCAGCAAGGTGGGCTGCCTGTCCTGTGCCAAGGGTCACATTGTTGGGAGAACAGAGGACATGGGGAGAAGCTCTGCATTACATCTCTGAGAGGGAGCAGAGGAGACCAGGACCTGGCAGCACACCTGAGGGGCAGTGACAGGCATGTGGGAGGTCTTGGAATTGAGATTGCAAGAGAAACTTCTCAACTGTGCCATTTGAATGGTTGTTATGGGTTTTGTAGTGCCCTTGGCTCTGGCCAGAGCACCTCTCTGCTCTCCTCACTGAGGGAATCACCTGGATTCCTCCTGGTGCAAGGTAAAGACATCATTAACCTCATTCCTACTTCTATGAGCAGGGCCACGTTCATACGCCCAAAAACTTTCCATTCATCTTCAGTGACTATGGCAGTCCTTTGATATAAAGTTGGAACTTAATTGTCATAAACATCAGGTCCAGAGAGTTCCAGCTGAGGAGGAACAGGGAAGAAAGAACTGTCTCTGAATTTATTTTTTTTTGCTGAGATGACAGATGTTCTTTTAATATGATTTATCTGGATTCCCCTTTGCCACTTTGCCTCTGATGCTGGAGCGGAGGCTTTAAATCTAAGGTGCTTTAATCATCAGTTTAGCTGCTAAATACAGGAATAAATTTGGAGCTTCTGTCTGTGCCTTGTGGCTATATTCTGCCTTGATTTATAAACTTCTCATCCCACGGGGTCACAAGGCTTTCTGCAGCAGAAAGGAGTTTGGCTCCAGAGTTGTGGATGGGCATCAGTCAGCTGGGGCTGTTCCCAGCATGGTCCCTGCTCTGGAGAAATGGGGTGGCAGTGAAAGGAAAAGGTGCAAATCCTTTCTCTGTTCCCTAAATCAGACTGAGTGCTCAGACTAGAGTTCCTGAATGAGAAAGGATGTATTGTAAATATCTAATAATAATAAATGCCTAATGATCAGGAACCACATGTACTGGGAATGTGGGCTCTTTTTTTCCCAAGACACTGCCAGTTGCCCAGCACTTTTTATTTTGTTATCACTGCTGTCAGTCTTTGGTCATGCATGTGCCCTGTGTTGGGCAGTGCTGCGTGGAAGGTACAGAAAGAAATGTCAGACAGGAGCAAGTGAAGCCAAAAAGACAAAAAGACTCGTGTTCAGGTACGTAATGAGGAGAGTGAGAAGTGGTTTGGCCCTCAGGACTGGATGTCAAGCCCTGCTGAATGGAAATACCACCTGGGATGTTTCTGATACAGGTGGACACATGATCTACAGATCAAGCACATTGGTCTCCTTCCCTTTGCCTTGTGCTCAGTCCCTCATGCACAACAAATCCATGTAGAGCAGGAATCAAGGTGAAAAGCACCTGAGGAACCTGATTGATCTGGTCCTAGGTAGCTTTGCAGCTGTGTGAGACACAGGTGTTGCTGCTGAGGGGAGCAGAGTCGTTCCCAGGGCAGCTCGGTTGGCACCAAGGAGGAGGGAGCTGTGCCAGGCTGCCCAGTCACGCTGGCCAGGGCTGCTGTGGCAGGTGGCTGGAGCAGCTGGGAGTGGGAGAGGTGGCAAGAACGATGTGAAAATGAAAAGAAGGGAGCAGCAGCTCGAGGAGAGGGTGTTAACAGCAGCCTGCTGCAGCTGACTCCAGAAGGCAGCTCCAGTCATTAGTGCCCCTTGGTTCTCCTCACCCAATGCTCCTGTGGCTCAGCTCTAATCCAGCATTGATTTCTGGAGCAGCCTGAAGTGGTGTGGATTCTGTTCTACAGGACAATCATTCATTATGATGGATGTTTGAATCTCTTTTCCTTCCTATTTTTTTTCTGTAGGTAAATTCTATATTAACGACTACTCTTGAATAAAGCTTTGCACTCCCTTTGCATATTAAGTTGCTTCTCCAGTGTGTAATTACTGAAGGTGCTAAATTGAATGAAAATGAAGAATCATCCAATTGTTTTACAAAAAGAAAGCACATTGGTGTGCTGGCAGCCCTTTGTACTGTAGATCATGAAAACTCCTTTGTAAGTACAAGTGGAAACACTTTGAGGAGGGGACAAGTAAGGTAGGAAGAAAGAATGATGCTCACATTTTGCATGCTAGATCAGGTAAGTAGTTTATTTCAAATATATCTGGTCAATCCTGACAGGATTTCAGTAAAAAAATGATGCTTATTGAAAGCAGTCATGGCTCCCTGAAATGTCTGTAAATTTTATGGAGCTGAAAAGACCTTAGTGCCTATAAAACAGAGACTGGAATTGGTCTCTTTGCTCTTGTGATCATCAACATTTTCAGGCATATTATGCTTTGGGGACCTCATTTTTCCATTTAGCCACAGATCTCGGGGCTCAGGAATTCCTGGATCTCTGAATTCCAGAGCTGTCAGTGTGTGAGTGAAGGTGACACTCCTGTGTGTTCCCTCTGAGGAGGCTGTGCATCTTCCATACAAGTATCAGTTTCAGGAGGAGCAGGGGCAGCTGTCAGCCACGATTTTGTGGTGTCTTAAGAAATCTGTAGCGTCACTCTGCCCACACAGATTAGTAAATTTGACAAGTTGAGACGAGTACTTAGAGCTGGCCTTTGTTTTTAATTTTAAAAATGGTTTGTTTGGCACTATTAGCGAGCACAGATCTTGGCAGATCTCAAGGAGTCATTTGGTGGTGTTTTCCCAAGATATGCCCACTCTAGAGCAGAGTTAATCCTGGAGCTGGGGAGGATCTGAGCTGCTGGAGAGCAGATGCAGGGGACCTGCTGCCTCTTGAAGGGTGACACGTGGTTTGAGAGACTTTGGGGCCTGTGTCACTGTTCTGTGACACTGCACCTGCAGCTTTGGAATGCCAGCCTGTGTGTGGAGCACCTTCCTCCACTGGAATGGCCCTTGCTGTTCATCAGGCTCCTCCTGGAGCAGGTGCAGATGTCCACACTGACCATGGGGCAAAGTAGAGCCCTGCCAGCTTTTCACATTACCTGGGCAGTGTCTGAAGGGCAGTACCCCTCATACACCTGGGCATGGATTTTTGACTTTGTGTGAAGCCTGGACAGAGCATCAGCTGCAGGTTCAAAAGGCACAGCTCTTTCTTCAGGACTCCTGCAGTGTCTCCTCCTGGCCAGCTCCAGTATCCAGAGACTGTGAAGAGATAAATGAAAGGAAACCTGACTTGTGTCAGCCTGAGCAGCCCTGACAGTCCCTTCTTGAGCAGAATGGCCAGACTGATTTATTTCCTAATGGTGCTGGAGGAAGTTGTAGCTCAAGCAGAAAAATGAGGCAAGGGTGACACCCTGTAGCAGTACCAGCTCAGTTCTGGTTACAAAGAGAGTAGGAGGAGAGACACCACCACTCTTGTCTAGAGGTCATTCTCCTCTTCTTCATTCACTTCATGGCCAGTTGCAAGGTAGCCAAGCCTTCAAACTGTGGATGAGTTCTTCCAGGTCATGACTCAGTAGCTAAAGAAGTTTTGTTCCTTAAATATCTACTGAAGTAAAGGCTTGGGGTTGCTTTCTGCCTCTGTTTTAAGTGTTTCTGTCTGTGCTGGACACTAATGATTTCATTTTTTGGGTAGTAGTCACATGAATAATGTATTCCCTGCTGAGCCTTTTTGCCAGTCCCTGAGCTGCTTCCCATCTGAAGGGAAGTGTAAGAGGTAATTAACAACCACTTGAAAAAGGATTAGCAGGTGGGTGGGAGCTACTGTTGGGTTCATGCATGGAATTGCCATGGAAATGCTGAGATTTCCTGGCACTTCATCCAGTGTGTGGGCTCCAAAGATAGTTGCACTCATGGGCCTCTCTCCTTTGGATCTTCCTACCCTGCAAAGGGAGCGGCTGTGTTTTCTTACGCCCGTGGCCATCTGTGAGACCGGGGCGTGCAGGGAGCGGGGTGCTGTGCCACAGCTGTCAGCTGAAGTCTTGCTGTATTTCTTTTCATGTCAAACCACCTGGCAGAAAATCAGGAGTTAAAAAAAAAAACAACAAAAAAAAAAAACCTTGTTGGTTTGCCCCTTTGCCAGTGTTCTGAAAGAACTTAATGCACCAAACAGAGCTTGGCACTTGGAGAAGGTGGTGCTGGTCCTTGTCCTGCAGACTGTACCAGCTCCATAGCCCTCGTGTGGCTGAGCAGGGCTGCAGCTGAACCAGGGCTGTCTTGCATGGCAGCATTTTTGGGTTGTGCTATGAGACCTGCATTTGCTTCTAGAGTTGTTGGGTGGTCACACATGCTTAAAATACCGGGTCTCTCTGTGAGAAATATCTCTCATTTCAATGAATGTTAGAAGGTGGTGATGAGCACGTGTTCAGCTGAAACAGTTCCTGTGGGGACCTCCTGGTTTCTGTCTCCCCTACACAGCAGAGGGCCTTCTGAATTGTCTGCAGGGCTTTGCTTTAAGGAAAACGTGCCTTTTGTTTCAGATCACCTGCTAGCAGACTCCTACATCGGGCAGGAGGACTCCCCTGAGATGCAGCAGGTGGCCCAGAACAAGCGCAGGCTCTCGGTCATCTCGGACGGCAAATTCGAAAGGAGCTTCACGGAGGAGCAGGCGGAGAAGATGCCGAGCGAGGGCCCCAAGCCACGAGTCTACACCATCTCCGGCGAGAGGCCGATGCTGTCGGAGCACGAGAGCGACAGCATGGAACTGGTGGTGATGAAGGGGGCTGCCCACGAGGAGTGTCACCACGGCCACCACGCGCACGGCGCCGGCGGCTCGCACGGCGTCCGGCACTGCAAGGCCTGGCCGGGCGGCCGCCAGGGCTCCAAGGAGTGCCCCAACTGCACCAGGCTGGCTGCCCCTTCCCAGCAGTCCATTGAGCTGGAGCAGCACCCGCCTGGCGAGGCTGGGTGGCACAGGAAAAGGCTGGAGAGGATGTACAGCGTCGATCGAGTGTCTGGTGAGTGACACCAGAGGTGACACCCATCTCATCCCAGAGCAGGGGTTTTGATCCTGAGCCCTTCTGGTTCTGTGGGGCAGCATTCCTGGAAAGGGATTGTCAAAGGAGGAGTTTGAAATATGCTGAGCTCAGTTAGAGGCCAGCTTGCTCCTGGTCATCAGCAGCTGCTCTGGCTTTAAAGCTGTAAAACACATTAAGGGATTGTCAGTCCTTTGAGATGAGTAGTCCCTGAGAAGCCTCTACAGAATTGTTGGCTAAAAAGGAATTTATACAACTTCTCCTTTGCTGCTTCTGTGGGTTGGAGGCTTCAAACAAGTAATTCATTTGCAGTCTTGAGTTGTTCTGCTTTGCTTCTGTCTGAGTGTTTTGGAGGAGAGCAGACTTTGGGACTGCATCACAAGGAAGTCTTTAGCATACTGGAATGCAGTTTCATTTAACATCTATATTTCCTTGGAGTGCTTTGAATCAAGACTTGACGTAAACTGTGAGCTGAGAAGGAGTGTCTGGTACAGCTTTCTATAGATTTCTTGGAAGCTGCACTTCAAAGGAAGGCTCCCCAGTTGCACTTAGCATTTTTTGCATCTGTAATTGCAGCCACTTTCTGTATTTTTCAGGGAATAATCTGTAGGATATGATGATCTGTACAAAACATTTGGTAAGATAGCTGGTCTGTGGGAATTATGCCTGCAGTGGGCAATTTGACTGGGCTTGGGCCAGTGAAAGTGAATTAAAACATACCTTGACAATGCCAGAATATTAAATATTATCAGATCTGAAGGCTCAAATGACTGAGGTAAGACACAATCAGCAACATGGAGCAAAGCATTAGGCAGGGGAGCCAGAAATTGGGTGTAAAGCAAGATGATAAATCAGGTATCCCCCAACCCCAGGAATCCAGTCCTGAGATCTCACAAGTGTTGTGGCAGTGGATTTCAATACCCCTCTGATTCCCTGCCTGCCTGACTCCAGCCTGGGAGTTCTCAGCAGGAGCTGCTGCTGGGGCAGGTTCCTCTTCCACATGTAATTGCTGACTTATTTTGCTTTTTGTCTTAGTGGTCATTCAGTGAAGGTGATGCAGAGTTGTGATGCCCTGGAATTAGGAAAAAAAAACCACAACTGGTTTGGGCAGGGCAGCTTACAAAGAGAGGTGACTAAATCAGCTCAGTTATCTGCAGGTTGTGGAGCTGATGGGTGGTTTGACTTCCAAACCAGGGGAACTCCTGAAGGCCAAGTCACCAGGAGCAGCTGTGAGAGGGGTTTATTGAAACTTCAGTGACAGAAAAAGAGAGAATATTTCAGGCTTACTGTTCTGAGTGGAAGGTAAATGCTTTTCTACTGGGCTGTGTCAGAAAGAGCTGGAGGAATGGGACAGTTTAATTCAGTGGTACAAAGGAAAAGGCAGAGACAGGAAAATGCCCTTCATGAAAAATGTTTCTTTTCCCTGCTTTTTTTATTCCTAGTTCAAATGTCAGTTCTGTAATTCCTGGATTATTCTAATCTTCAGTGTTTAAGATAAAGCTTTTATTCTTCACTTAGTATCCTGATAGACAGGCTTTGCAGGAATTTACAGAACACTCGGTGGCAGTGTGCATTTATATGAGGAGGATGAGACTTGAGCTCCTGTTCAGTCAGAGCGGGATGCTGAAGGAAAAGTCCTGTGAGAAAAAGCTCAGTTTTCTGGGGAGGAAGTGTGGCTGACTGAAGGATGTCTGTGCCTGCTGGGTGCTCAGGCTTTGCTCTCTCTCTCTCTCTTGCAGATGATGTCCCCATACGAACCTGGTTCCCAAAAGAGAACCTCTTCAGTTTTCACACTGCTACTACAACTATGCAAGCGTAAGTGAAACCACTGCTGTGCATTTTGTTCTGTACCTCAGAGTCTGGATGTGCTCAAAGCTGAGAGCCTGGAGCAGGAGTTGTGTCTTTGGCATCGCTGTTCAGGGATGAGAAAGAACGAGGGAAACTTGTCTCTTGTTAATTTTCTTTTCCCATTTCCTAGTTCTTTCCTACTGCTCTCATTTGTTTGGTTTTACCTTCTTTAACTCCTTGGGCTACCCAGCTCTTCTCTGCTTCCCTGGTTTTGTCTGTGACACTGTGGCCTGGCTGCCTCTGCAGAGCAAGGGTCCTGTGGATCACCAGCTGAGACCCTCCACCAGCTGCTTCTGCTGCAAACACTTCCCAAGGGAAGGTTATTCCAGGCTTGTCCTGCATCCCTCACTCCAGAGAGGTGCCTTCCTCTGGGATAAGAGCCCTGCAGCTCTGCACTGGTGTGCATGTGTGAAGAAGTATTAGTAAAAGCTCTGTAAAGTATGAAGGGGTGTGAGTTAGGAGGAGCCTTTCCCTCCACACTCTGTGTTTGGGAGGAGGCAGCTCTCAAAGGGCTGAGCAGGGTAAGGGAAGCCTTGTCCCCAGGTTGTACCCTGGTTGTACCAGGTCTCCAGGTTGTTCTCCAGGCTTGCCAGCAAGTGCTGCCTTCCTGGTTTTGATTATTTCCTACCTGACTGGAAAACCCAGCCTTGTCACCTTTTTCTTGTGTGCTTCTTCCAATGTGTGGGACACCCTCAGCTCTCTGTTTTCTTCTTGTCTAATCTGGTGTCCTTTTTGTACTCTTGCTTCTCTGACATTTCTTCTTCCCCTTGTACTTTTCCCTCACAAAATCCTAAAAAGAGGCTGATTATTTCTCTTGGGACAACCCAGACTGGATCAGACCTGGAAGGATTCATGTAGGGAGAGCTGGATCTGGAGTTGAGGACTGGGGTAGCTACATCCCCCAGATAAAAAACATTTTAAAATGTGGGTCCTGATCTGACCCACAAACCACATGCAAAATCAGCACATTTGGACTTTACCTTTATGGTTTTTGGGCAGGTTTGATGCAGGATGATGGCCCATGGCTTACAGGGCTTGAAGGCCAGCTTGGGGTTGGTTTGGGGAATGGTGCCCTGAGGGAACCCTTGAGGAGCACAGCTCCCTTGGTTGATGTGGCTCCTTGGTTAACATTTCTGGAGCTTCTGTGCTGCCTCTGAAGTGATGCAGAAACACCTGCAGAAGTTCAGGGCATCTCCCCAAAGCGCTTGGGTGGCTCCCCAGGTGCCCCTGGCCTCTGCTCACTGCCTTCATGGAGCAGACAGTGTTTGTCATGGTGGGAGCTGCTCTCCCTGCTCCAGGAGCTCGTGGTGCTGCAGCCTGACAGGCCACACTCAGCTCCTGTGGATCTGCACGTTCTCTGGGTCTGCCTGGAGCTCAGTTTGCATCCAAGCCACATGTCAGCCCTGCCCCAGGGAGGACTCAGCTCAGTCAAGGAGGAGTCTCACCACTGAGAAATGTTTAATTTAAAAAGCAATTTCCTTCCACCTAACAAGAAATATTCTTTCTGGAGTGAGAATTCCCTTAGAACACTGGCTGGGGCTGAGCACTAATAAATTCCTCTTCTCTCTCTTTTTCCCTGCATCTCCTGGAATCTCTAGCATCTCGTAAGTATAATCTTCATTTTTTTTTTATTTCCTTGTCTGTTGGTGTCCTGGATAAACTCTCCTCTCCTGTCCATCATATTCACTCATGCTTTCCCTGTGCTAGGGGCTGTCTGTCAGCTGGCAGGAGGTTAGGTGGCTACACCAGGTAGGCCTACGTGGATCCCACCAAACCATCCTCATCCTCTGAGCGCAGCCCTCAGCTGCTGGCACGCTTTGTCCCTCTCGATGCTGGTGTGCAGAGAGGCTGTGGCTGCAGCTCCCAGGTCCATTCTGCAGAGCAGGGATGGTGGTTGCTCCTTTGGGCCAAGTTCTGATGTTTGAGGAGCAGCCCTAGGGAGTGAGGAGCTGTGGTTTGAGTGCCCTGCCCTGACCCACACACGGTGCTGCCCGGCCCCATGGGCAGCTCCACCTCTGTTGTCTGCCAGGAGCTTCCCTCTGTGTGTCCCTTGTCCTCTCCACTTCCAAGCTGTGGACTTGGTTAATGCCTTGAAATGGTTTCCCAGGGCGTTCAGGGGCTACGCAGAGAGGAAGAGACGGAAACGAGAGAATGATTCTGCAGCTCTTATCCAGAGGTAGGGCCCCTTCCCCCTGCAGCTGTGCCTGGTGTTGCATGGGCCCTTGGGGTCACTGCTCAACCCTGGTGCCGTGACCGTGGCTGTCCCTGTCTCTGTGCTGTCCTGGGGACACTGGCAGTGGCTCTGCTGGAGCTGTGGAGGTGAATGATGCTCAGGATAGCTGATCTCCATCTTCTTAAAGAGCACTGTCAAGTTGCTTTTTAGCATTCCACATGATTTGTGCCTCAGGCAGGGAAATACTTTAAAAATTAAAGATGCAATTTCCTCATTCCAACTTGGAATTTCGTATCATCACAGAGTGGTTTGGATTGGAAGAAACCTAAAATAGGATCTAGTTCCAACTCCTCTGCCACAAGCAGAAATTTGTTTCAGGTTAGATGAATACTTTATGTGCCATTGCTGCATCTACAAATGCACCTCAAAAATCTAAGACCTAGGCAAAATTGACACCTCTAGTGACCAGAAATCTATTCTTAAGTCTTTTTTTTCAATAATAGAAGGGAAATAAAAGTGGATGGGGACTGATTCCTTGTCCAGGTATTACAGGAGGGCCTTTCCTTCTGCAGGCCTCCTCTGGCACATCACTTACAGTAGGAATCAGAACCAGTTTGGTTTTTAAAATGTTCCAAGACTTGTGGCAGCCTACTAAAAAGGATAACACAGCATCTGCGTCGTTGGTTTAAAACTGCCATGATCACTTCAGCACTGTTCAAAACCAGGTGAGAGAAAAACATCAGGTTTTCTTAACTGAGAAATTAGGAGGAAATATGGGTTTTTTAGCAGCTTCAGAATGATGAGATTTTTTTCATCAGTACAGAGAAATAAAAATCCAAACTAAAGACACTCTAAACAAATAGACAGTGTATCTTTAAAAAGAGAGATTTCTCAGAATTTGTTAGGTAGTGGCAAATCTTGGAGTGAGGGATGCCCAGAGCTTTGCCCACTGCTGGAGCAGCCAGAAAGGGGAGTGTGAGAGGTGCTGCCAGGAGTTGGGGTGGTGAAAAGGCTGGGCAGAGTCTGGTGACCCACTGCAGGCAGAGCTGGAGTGGGGCTGCAGTGTCTTGGAGCCCCTGTGGCTGGGATGGATACCCTGGAGGTGCCAGGGGGCCCTGCAGACCATGAGGCACACCGGAGGAGAAAAGGGAGTGATGTTGACATTTCATCGCTGAAACTGGCGGGATTCTGGTTGTGTCACCATGGATGGAGGGATCTCAGAAGGGATCAAGTGTCACAGGTGCAGGAGGCAGGCAGGAAGGCTGGGAAGTTTTGGGGAGCCTGACAGAGCTGGTTGCAGCTTTCCCAGGGCCAGTCCTGTCGTGCTGATGTGCAGGCACAGAGGAGGCAAGAAGCCCTCAGGAGGACCTAGATGTTCAGTGTGGCCACGTTAGGAGGCTGTCCCAGACTTGCTCTGCTCTTCCAAAGTGCTGTTTTTTCTAGAAGGAGAGAGATGGAGCAAAAGGCTTTTGTCCCATTCTGTATTTAGTGCAGTGGTTCACCTTCAACAGCTGGATTCTCCTTGGAGCTGCTCTCAGTGGTGTTTAGGAGATGGTATTTAGGTCTCTCATGGGAGAGCCCAAACTGACCAGGCAGCAACCTCCTTCCATGGCAAAGGCTGTTTTGCCCCTCTTCCCCCAGGGTCTGAAGAAACTCCTCTGTGGAGAGGACATTTAACAGAAAATGGGTTTTAATCCAAATGCCAAAAGCCTAAAGGATGTGACAGTGGCCTTGAGCAATTAACATTGGTGCTCAGTTTCTGGTATGATCTCAGCCTCACAACAGACCACAAAGATTTCCATATAATATATATCTAAGACATTTTTGTGTAAAGAACAGTCCTGGTTCCCTTAAAATGTTGTATTTGTTTGTATTTTAATCTAATGCACTGTAAGACAGACCCAGTTGTCAGTGGTGGTGCACTCCTGAAGGCTTTGTACAAAGAGCCAGGCCAGGGATTTGTCTAAAGGGGCACTTGTCTGATCCACAGCACTGAATCTTCATGTACCCAAGCAGAGACAAAATAAATATTTGGGAAACATTAATAGCCCAAGCACAGACAGAAGTTTGGCATGGAATAATGCTGCTCCAGCTGCTGGTTTTGCTTCTTGCTGAATTTGGAGCCTGATGACAGCAAGGGATCCCAGGCCAAAGAGGGGAAGTGCATGAGGTGACATGGGTGAAGTGCTCTCCCATGAGTTCTGTGCTTGTGTGGATCTCCTGGACAGGAGCAGATGTTTCTGAGTTTCTCTGAACAACTTCTTGTCAGTGCTGGAAGTGTTTTTTGGTCCAATCAGTTTGCTAAAACATCTGCATGGTTGTACCATGTCCTTACTCATTCCACTAACCTGTGTGTGAGCCAGACAACTCGTGACTTACCCCTTTCACCAGCTGTGGTGTGTGTTTCCTGGTGTTTGCCCTGTGTGTTGGGGGGCACAAGGAATCCAGGGAGACTCCCCCACTGCAGGGTGCCCAGTGCATGGGCTCTCTGTCATCCTGGGGCTGCACTGTGGGTGAAGCCACGGGTGCTAAATAGGGTTTATGGACAGGTGACACTGCTCTTGATGCTGCTCCTCCCTGTCTCTTCTGGTGTCCTGTTTGTTTCTGTCCCGTTCCTGCCTTGTGAGTGATGAAAAGCTAAGAGAAACTGGTCCCTTGCACTCAGAGGGGCTGGACAGAGTCCCTTTGCCATGGCCTCTCAGGAGTGGCCAGGACATTCTGTCTCACACAGACCTGACTCTGGGCTGTAGCTGCTCCCCAGGGCTTTCCCCTGGGGCTGTGTGCTGTGCAGCCCCTCTGGACCTGCCTGTGAGGCCAGGGCAGGGCAGCCCACGGGGAGAGCAGGCCCGTGGGGACAGGCAGCATCACTGAGCTCTGCTGTGCAAGGAGGGAGAACCTGCTTTGGTGCTCCCCAGCTCTGCCTGGAGGGCAGCACGGGCTGCACGGTTACCAACAGCACTGGAGGGGTTTTAGGAGCTGCTGTGTTTGGGAATGAGCACAGCCACAAGTGTGGTGTGTGCAGAGCCTGGGCACCCCCCGTTCCTGCTGGAGAGAGGGGAGCACTTGCTGCTCTTTCCCAGGAAAAGAGAGAACACTGCCAGCACGGGCAGTGGGTGTCCTCAGCAAATACAGCACAGGTAAAGCTGAACCAGAGAAAAGGGAAAGCAGCCATGAGCAGGGGGCTGCCCTGTGGGACCCCACTTGCCCTGTAGCACCAGGCCAGGGAGCTCAGAACAGCCCCACTCAACAAACATCACCACCCCCAGCACTAAATCCCTGCAGGCTGGGGACCTGGCCTCCAGCTTTGGAATGCCCAGAAGGAAATAACCATCATCCCCATTTTATTTTTTTCCTCCCTGTTTTCACAGTTCTGGGCCCAGGTGTTGCTTCATGTCACTTTTCTCAAAGGTTGTGTTTGGCCTTTCTTTCAGGAATTTTCGGAAGCACCTCCGCATGGTGGGGAGCCGAAGGGTTAAAGCACAAAGTAAGTGAGCACCTGGAAGTGTGGCTGGAGTTGGGCTTTGTGGGGTTCCTGGGAATTCTGTCACATGCAAATGTGGGTTGAAAGGACCTGGCTTTGGGCTGGGGAGAGGATTTGACCTGTTGGTGCCATTTTAACCTACGAACAAGTAGGCCAGGTGGTTGCACGTGTCCAGGACGTGTGGATGCCTGCAGCAGCCTGGAGGCTGTTCCCAAGGACCCTCTGCCATGGCTGTTGGACATCTCTGTGCAAGGCATGGAAGGAAAGCTGCAGCATCCTTGTCCCCTTCTGGATTTTGGTGGTCACTGGTGTGGAGGGCAGTGAGGAGAACCCAAGCTGGGAGTCCAGCAGAGCTGCCTGGCCTCTCTCTGCAGCTGTGACCAGCTGTGGCTCCATGTGCCTGCTGGCTGTCCCCTCCTCCCCTGTCCCACTGCCATCTCCACAGCAGGATCTGAGGGAGAGCCTGGTGGGAACTGAGATGATGGTACAAGGAAAAAGAAGATGATCAGAGAAGAGATTGAAGCAAGGGGCAAATCAGGGAGTGTTATGCCTCTTGGGGGAAGAAATCACCTCTTAGCTCTGCAAAATGGCAGTTCCCTTTCTGTGGGGAAGGCAATAATCCCCCAAAACTTGGCTGGGCAGCTCCCTTAGTGCTGTGAAAGTGGTGTAACCTGCTCCTGGGAGCTGAGGATTGCTCCAGAAGAGAAAGCATCTTGTTCTTCCCACCCCTTGGCCAGGCATCATGTACAGAGTGCCCACAGCAAAGCACTGCCGAGTTCAATTTGCATTCTTTCCTTTCTCATATGCTGTGGGAAGTGATCAGCAAAGAGCTTTGCCCTTTCCAGAGTCTTCATTGGCATCTGATTTAGCAATGCCTGACGTGGACAGGGCTCACCTCCGGGAAACTCAGGCGTGCCTCTGCCTCAGGAACTCTTGGGTCATGTTTTCAAAGCTTTCTTTCTGTGCACAGTAGCTAAATGCCTGGGTTTAACAGAAAGCTGAGGATGGAAATCACCTGAAGAACTGAAGACCTGGTTTGATTCCCCAGACACCCACCCTGGCCATACTTCAGCAGGGGACAGGCTGCTCTTGTGATGCTGATCCGCAGTGAAATCCTGTGCTGTTGTTACTCAGTTCCCTGCTGCACACTCTGTCTGCCACCAGAAATAGGTATTAGTGCCCATAAGTGGCTGTTAATCCCGGCATAATGGCTCTCACATGAGCTTGCCAAGTCAGACGTGGTGGTTGCCAGTTCCCAGGAATTTGCCTGCGGTGCAGCCGTCTGAGCCAAGCTCCCTGGATTGTGCTTGGGAAATGCCCGTGCAAACAATACAGCACTCCTTGGGAGGAAAAAAAGCCAAGAGTAGTGTTCACAAGAGTGCAGGCAAGCAAAGGCTGAAGGATTTCCTCTTTTGCAACAAAATGTAGAAAGCAGGAGACAGAGACATCCCCTCCCTGCTGTTCAGTCCAGCTCTGACTGGGGTGCCAGTAGAACATGAAGGGAGAACTGACTGGAGAGCTACAGCCTTCTTCTGGCCATTAGCTGTCATTAGCTTTGCAGTGTGTGTTTCTGTGAGGCCTTGGAGTCTGAGCACTTACACTGGGACTTGGTTAATTTGAGGTTTGAGCTGTGTGCATTTGAGGAGAGACCATCAAGTGTTGTCCTTTTTCTG
This sequence comes from Parus major, assembly GCF_001522545.3. Taxonomy (NCBI): domain Eukaryota; kingdom Metazoa; phylum Chordata; class Aves; order Passeriformes; family Paridae; genus Parus; species Parus major. The sequence continues at coordinate 9,283,725 of NC_031785.1, read as the reverse complement.
TGTTCCACATCCCATCCTGTGCACAAGTGGGCACTTTGTCTCTGCTGTGTGGAAAGGACTCACGTTTGGCAAGTGGAAGGACCAGCCCAGGGGAGTCTGTGATGTGTGGCTTTGGTGGCAATCTGCTGGATGATTTGTTTGCTGGCAGCAGCAGAGGTGCTTTGGGATCTGTTAATGTCGTGCTCTGGTTTTATCCTTTAGCATTTGCCGAACGGCGTGAGAGGAGCTTCAGCAGGTCCTGGAGTGACCCGACTCCCATCAAAGCTGATTCCTTCCATGACTCTCGAGAAAGTGAGTTCTGAGTCCTTTGAGCTTCCTCCTGTGGGCAAACCCTCCAGCAGCTGTTGACTGGAGTCCCACTGGAGTAACTCCTCTGTGCCCTTCTGTCCTGTCTGTGATCCTTTTTTAGTTTCCTGAGATCGGAGCAGGTAGCGCTCCAGGTGTATGTACCTGTTCATCTGTGTGTACCTGTATTTATTTGTGGAGCACCACTCATCCAACCTCAGGTTATTGAGCAGTTGCCAAAGGGTACCCAGTGGTACAGCTCTCTTACAACCCTCTGTTCCCATCATCCCTTATCCTCTTGGCACCAAAACCTCTCTGGAAGCTCACCAGTCCAAAGCTGTCTTCACCACAGTGGGGCTAACGTGGCTTCCCATGCAGGAGCCCCTTCTGGGCTCTTTCCTAGCCTGGAATAGCTCAAGAGCACAGCTGATGAGATGGATTTGATTTCCAGCACAGGTGATAGCTTGGGGCAATCTGATCTTCATTTGGGCTGCCAGGAATCCCTCTGGGAATCCCCAGTAATGCTGCCATGTTCTGCTTGAGGGGACTGAGATGCTGTTGTGTTCATTTACAGGAAGGAATGCCAGCATCTTCCCACTGTATTCTTACAAAGGGAATGGCTGTTTTACACAGATTTTATTGCAAGCCTGTAGGCAGGAGCTTGGTGGATATGAGTTTGCCCATGTTGAGGTGAATTTCACTAATGAAATGATCTGATCTACCAGGTAAGCGTGAGATCTGGCCCTGCTAGGTGTAGAAGACCCAGGCTGCAGGGGGAGGTGTATGAAAGGCCAGGTTCAAAACATGACCCTGTTGTTTGGCAGTCTGACTCCTCAGCTACCCGGAGGTGGATGGAAAAGCCATGGAAAAGCCATGGAAAAGCCATGGAAAAGCTGTGGTTCACACAGGCTCCGGGCACTGCCCAGCGACACTCGGACATTCCCAAAGGCACAAACAGTGGCACCTCGGTTCTCTTTCCTCAGTCCGGCAACCATCTCTGTTTTTAACGTTTAATGGTCAATTATATTCCTTCCAGATGTTTTTTTCCCCAGGAGCACTGAAGGCCAACAGGTAAGGTCGATTTGGAGAGCAAGTTCAAGTCTACTGTTGCAATATGACTGTGTTTGTTGCAGCTGTCCTCACGCACGCTCTAAGACTTCTCTGCCAGGATCACTCTGACCAACAAGGCAGATTTTCTTTATAATCCCTCAAAAGATGTAGTCAGAGCAGTAATTACTACAAGAAGATCAGCTTTGAAGTCTTTGGACTTTTGCTTATCAGCCTGGCAGTGCTGAAGTGTAGAGAGTCTGTCTGTGTTCTGTCTCCTTCCCCATTTCTGGAGTGACAGGGTGACTGTTGTGACTTAGCATTTGAAAACCAAGCTTGGTGACTGCGAGAGTGATGAAGTTCTGTGACACGTGGTGTGAGCTCTCTGTGCACTCTTCATTTGTTACATGTTTGTCTGTTTGAAGACACCAGTCCCAGAGTGGTGTCTGTCACTCTGTGGGTGACACGAGGGCACGAGTGTCGTGGCACCTCTTGTGAAGAAGCTGCCAAGGCAGGATGGAGTGGGGAGGGCTGTTCTGCCCTTGTAATGCTCCCTGTGTTCTGGCAGGCCATGACCTTCAGGATTCCTGCGGGACTCTGGATGGTGACTTTGACTTGAACTGGGAAGCAGAAAAGGAACTTGAAGCCATGGCATGTGACGGAGAAGACTTTATTCCACCAAAAATAATGGTGAGAGTTTGCAGCTCATGCTCTGCCTGTCCTTTCAGTGCTGCCAGGTTCAGGATCTTCCTGGGAAGTCTGATGTACAGGCACTGCCTCAGGTGGCTGTGAGGGTCACTCAGAGATGAACCAAGGCTTGACAGGGTTCACATCTGTTATTGCTGGGGGTAATGCGTTGAAACAAAGCTAGAAGGACAGAGCAGGACTGACACCAACACAGAACCAAGTCAGCCTGAGGTTTATTAACCCTGAAAACAGAGACCTGGGCACCAGTGCCAGCTCTGCTCCCACAGTGAGGAACTGAGGGGCCTGGAATCACAGCAGAGCTCAGGCTCTGGTGCTGCTGGAGCCAGCTGAGGGTTCAGCCAGACTTGTCAGGCACTGTCTGACACCTGCAGCCCTGTGCCTGCTGTGCCTGCTGCAGTGCCAGCCCTGGGCTGGGCCATGTGCAGGTCCCACCAGACACTGAACACTCCCTACAGCTGAAAGGAGGTTTGGCAGGAGTGATCCTTGCTGGAACACAGCCATCCATGGTGGTGCTGCTCCATCCTCTGTGCACCCCAGTCTCCCCTTTCCAGACTGTTCTGGAAAAGGGGAGAACAGTGCAGCCTGAGGGCAGAGCTGTGTGCTCATGTGTTGGGGGTCAAGGAGATGGTGACAGGGACACTTGGCAGGCCTGGGGGTGCTCTGGACTGGAAAACTTCCCTTGGGATATGGATAGACTGGGTTAGCTGCTACCTGACAACACTGAACACCTGAAAACAGCTGAACAGGACACTGTTTTATGGCCTTTGTGCTTCTGTCCAGACTTTACTGCCTTCTCCTCATGCTGTTGCACCTTTTTCCCCTTTGCAGCTCATTTCTTCCAAGGTCCCCAAAGCAGAGTATGTCCCAACAATTATCCGCAGGGACGACCCCTCCATCATCCCCATCCTCTACGTAAGTAAATCACTTCTACTGTGCCTGAGGAGTCATCTAGAGACTTTTTTATTTCCCTAGTTCCTGGTAGGGTGACAAAACACTGATGTGATTTGGAAGAGCTGTCAGGAAGGGGCTGGGGGTGGATTGAACCCAGCTTTGGGGTCTGGGGTGGCTTTGTGGGGGCTCAGGTCTAGGTGGAAGAGTCAGGTGGGGTGGAAATGGCACACATGAGCTCCAGGAGCTGTGTGGGAGGATTATCAAGGGAAGGCAGGGCAGGCATTGCCAGGCTTAGGGCTCCTCCTTATGCTCATGCTGGGGATAAGCAGCACCTCGGAGCTCAGCAGTGAGGCACCAGCCCCATCACCCCACGTGCAGTGGGGCATCCCTGTCAGTCATTAATTTAACTCTGACTTGGCACTGGGAGTCTGGCCTGAGCAGATGTCTGAAACAGCAGTGAGGAGTCATGGGTTTCTTTTTCCTAATCACTTAATTTGCAGGGGAAGGTGGGACTGAGAGCCCAGCAAGGCCAGTGTCAGTGTGCAGCAGGCAGTGCTGCTGGGGTTTAGCCTTGCTGCTCTTGCCTCTCTTCCTTGGAGGATTGTTCAGTTGTCCTGATGACCCTGCTGTGGCAGAGGCAGCTGTGTGTTTGTCAGCCAGCTTGGACAGGGGTAAAGCCAGAGAGTGGCTGCAAAACATGGCCCAAATAGGCATTGCTGGTGTTGACTGCATCTGAGGGACAATCTGTGCTTTGGACATGTCTGCAGGCTTCAGCTTCAAGCCTTCAGGTGGATTTGATCTTCATGGACTGTTCAGTCTTCAGCTTCTGTGCTGAAATGTGATTTAGGGTGAGGGCTACTGCTGCTGTGACCAGCAACCATCAGTTGGTGTAAATGTTCTCCTTGGAATGGAAATGTGTGATTATTAAGGAGCTGGTGGGCTGACACTGAACCTTTATCTGTCTTTTGTCTTGGTTTCCAGGACCACGAACACGCCACCTTTGATGACATCCTGGGTATGTGAATGTTATCTCCTCTTTTCATCTCCTGCCCATTGCAAATGTAACCATCAATATTTAAGTCACTCAGCTGCCCTGTGCTTCAGCTGCCACTCACAGAGGTGTTTTTTTCACCCCAGTGACCCCTGGCAGTCAGTCAGCTGCTCTTGGATATGCTGCTGTAATAAACATTCACTTCTGTGGCCTCTTTTCTGTGTTAAACTCATGGTTTATGGCAGGGAAACTGAGGCACAGAGCAGCATTGTTCATTGTACCTGTGGTGGGGAGTGGGAGCAGTGACAGAGGGCCAGGATGGCTGGGGCTGCTCCAGAGCTGTGGTCACTGCAGAGCAGTGTCTGGTGCTGTTCCATCCCTTCTCTGCCCTGTCACCTGCTGACATTTCCTGCTTCCCACAGCATCCTGGGCATGTTCTGAGCACCCCTGCCAGCTCAGCTTCCTGCCCTCAGGAACAAGTGTAAAGAAAGAAATAAGATTAATTTTGAGATTTGTCCTTGGTTCATCTTTTTCTTTTTCTTTTTTTAGAGGAAATAGAGAAGAAACTTAACATTTATCGGAAAGGCTGCAAAATCTGGAAGATGCTGATATTTTGCCAGGTACATGAAAGTTGTTAAACACTTGGGTGATTTGTTACAAATTTGTCTTTTTCTACGGGGAAAGTGACATAGAGGAACCAATATTCCAAAGTCAGCTTCTATTAAAATCGCTGCCAAGGCACAGCTTTCACTTCCCATTTCCCAGACCTGGAGCAGTCTCAAGTTGCTTTGACAGCAGGAAATCAAATCTGATTTAGTGAGGCCAAGTCAAGAGCTGGGCTGATTCTCTCAAGGAACTCCAGAAAAAGCAGTGTCAGCACTGACCTAGAAAGAATTCCAGTGACAGGAACAAGCACTTGCAGGGTCATAGTTATGGTTTCCATCTGGCTTCAGTGTGACAGTGACAGTGGAGTGTGCTGTGGCTGATGGCTCAGCTGGGAGCTGGAGGCCAGAGGATGCAGGAGAAGGGTCAGGCTGGAGCTGTGGTGGGACAATCCAGGCCCTGCTGGATTTGGGGGTTGCTGGGGATTTCCTTCCCAAGTTTGCAGTTCCTCTTGGTCAGCTGTGGACTTCCCCAGCACTTCCTCACTTGAGAAGTGAGGGAGGTGACCTGACTTGACTCCCTCCATGTGCCCAGTGCTGCAGAGGAGCAGCTTTGCAGCACACACTGACCTGGAGATTGTGACTTTTAATGTTGCTGGTGTTGTGTCAATCTGTTCATGCCTCCTGCTGCCCAAGAGCAATTCCTCTGCAGTGCCAGCCCTTGCCTGCTGTCCCTGCCATGCTCAGCTTCTCCTCTGCCCACCCCCAGCATCCCCAAGTGACAGGGACTTTCTTGTCTTCCCCTGTTACTCTCCAGCCACCCACAGTGGCGTTTTTAATCTATTCTTGTGCCTTTCTAGAGTGATGTGGGCAGAGAGCAGCAAAACCCAGAGAATGCCAGCCCCAGCCGGTGTGTGGCTGTTCCCTGAGCGTGCCCGCAGTGCAGGGCTGCCCTGCTCCCTTGTGGCACTTCTGGGAAGGGCTGGGCAGGACAGGAAACACATCCAGGCTTTGTTTCCTCAGGGCCTGGGCAAAGGGGTTTCCATCTGTCTGTCTGTCTGTCTCTTGCAGGGAGGCCCCGGGCACTTGTACTTGTTAAAGAACAAAGTCGCCACTTTTGCCAAAGTGGAGAAGGAGGAAGATCTGATCCTGTGAGTGGCTGTGATGTGTTCTGGGCTTGCTCAGGGGGTTTCTGCTGGGTTTGCTCATCATTTCCAGCACGTGGTGGAGCAGAAGTGAAGGCAGCTGGGGTGGATTGGTCAGGGGATGAGGAGGCACTGAATAGCAGCTCACAGCTCATTCAGGGGCAGCAGCAAAGGTGGCAGAGCTGAGCTTGTCCCTGGAGTGCTGCAGCCCTGTCACCAGGGGATTTATTCTTCTGTTTGTTTAGTGTCTCTGTGGATAGAGACTGTCAAAAGAGAAGGGGAATAAAAGTATTTATTCTACTAAAAACAGCTTTGCTGACCAGAAATGAGAACATGAACCTCAAGTCTCTGGGTAAGCTGGTGACTATGGCAGAAATCCAGAGTGTTCCCCCACAGCTGACTCTGGCCAGGGGGAAATGGAATTTGTCTCTGCAAAGCCTGCTCAAAGTCCAGCCTGTTACTGAGGAGGCTTTTCACTAACATGCCAGCCTTCAGCTGGGAGTGCTGAGCAATTTTGCTGCTCCTTGCAGAGAGTAAAGCTTTGCCTGTTTTGCTGCCTACTCGCTTGTGCTGGCTCAAACTTGCTTGGCTAACAGAGCCTGGCTGTGGGGGAGAGGATGTACACCAACCTGTTCCTACACAACTTTTTGTTGGCATGAGAACTGAGTATTAAAACCAACATATGCTCAGCAGTCTCATGCCCTGGCACAAACACTGGCTGTGGAATTCTCCAGCACGTGTGCACATCCACGATTCTGAGCACATCCCAGGCATAGCTGCTCCCAAGCTGATAAATCAGGGATCTGCAGAGAGCTGTTAATACACAGCTGAAAGTTTGGGAGCTTGGAAGTGAACATCTCCACCTGGCTTGTGTGTTCCTGGGAGGCAGTGCTGAGGAAAGCTGAGGCTGCAGTCTGGTTGGAACACCCATGGAGGAATTTCTGGGCTTTAGAGCCCCCCAGAAATCTGCTCCAACTCTCTGCCCAGGGGAGGGGGGTCGTGCTTCACACCCCTCCTGGTCACAGTCACTGCACATCAAGAGGGGGTGACTGTGAGCAGCACCAAGCACAGGCTGACATGGAGCTGCCTGGGCTGTGTTGTCTCACTCAGAACAATCTCTCCAGCTGTTCCCTGCTGATTTCATGCCCTGGAAATGAACCAGTGCACTGATAACCCCTGTGTTCAGAAAGGGCAGCTGTTGATAGAAATGGGAGAAAGGAAGCTGGAGGGGATGCTTGGTAAAACTGTCACTCCAGAAGCACTCCTGGGGGACTTTGCTCCCTTCTCCTCACCTTGGAGCTCCCTTGGCTCCATGGGCTGCTCTTCTTTCTCTGCCACATGACTTGGACCTGCTCCTCAGGCCCTGGCTCTGCCCCTCTTCTTCCTTGTCTGAGCTCCAATGGCTCTTCCTGAGCAGTTTCCTGCCCAGGCTACAGACCTTGGGCCCTGTCTGAGTGCTGTGTGCACACACCCTTGGCATTAATCATGCCTATGAGGAAAGATTTCTTTTTTTTTTTTAATGATGTGTTCTGTTTTTTCCAGCTTCTGGAAGAGGTTGAGCCGGCTGATGAGTAAAGTCAATCCTGAACCAAATATCATTCACATCATGGGCTGCTATGTTCTTGGAAACCCCAATGGGGAGAAGGTAGGAGCTTGTGGGTCACCCCTGGAATGTCTGCTGGGCCCACAGAGGCCAGAGTCACACTGGGAGCTCTGAACCTGCCTCATCTGCTGGGTGGGAATGTGCTGCTGTCCTGTCCTGTGGGAGAACCTCCCTCTGGATTGTGGGGCAGGGGAGGAAGGATTAGTGATGTGCAGGACGAATATCTGAAACCTTGGAGGAGAAGAGCTGTTCAAAGCACTTGGTGTGATAGATGTTTTAAAGGACATTTGTGGAAGGTGTTCCAGAACAAAGATGAGCAATTCTGGCTGCTCAGGAGTCATAAATGTTTTCAGCTGCTAACTCTGATGTGTTTCCCTTTCAGCTATTTCAGAATCTGAAAAACTTAATGAATCCTTATAGGGTTGCCTTTGAGTCTCCACTTGAACTATCAGCTCAAGGTAATTTATTTCCTGTACAAAGACACACACACACACCTTGCTAACCAGTCTGCCTCCTTTGGGGGACATCTTCCTGAAAATGCAATTTTGATTCCCTTGAGTCCTGCCTTGGTCTTTGTTTTGCTTACCTTGTGTAGTTCAGCTGCTGCCCCTGGCTTTCTCCTTGCAGTTCCTGCATATGTTCATATTTCAAATTCCCTGTTTGTTGTGCCTGAGGCTGCAGAAGCCTCTCCCAGGATCCTGGCAATGCAAAAGAGGCAGATTTCTGGGCTGAGTGTAGGAGAATCCATTATTATTAGGGCATGAGGAGTCTGTGGGGGAAATGCACATGGAGCAGAACCTTTTCTGTAGCCAGGTATGCTGGGGTCTCTTCTCCAGAGCTCAAACCACTGGCACCGAGTGAATTGTGTCAATAAACAACTGGGATATGCCCCATCAGAGCCATTCTACAGCTCAGTCTGGCCCTTTTCCCTTTTTTAATTTTTTTTTCTTGTAGCTCAAGATATTTCAAGAAGCTACAGGATTTTTCCTGTTCACTGGTCAATGTCAGTAATTCACAGTGCAGTTTCACAAGTGATAGATTCTGAATTTCCCCGTGTTCTCTTATCTTTGCTGTAGTTCTTGGCAGATAAAACCATGCAGGTTTCAGCTGTAGGCACTTCTCTGCTGCTCACAGCTCTGATCTCAGCACTGCTGGGTTTTTTTTTACTTCCCTTCACCCTCAGGAAAGTGCAGGAGTTGAGCACATTGGTGCTCAGCTGTTCAGGGGTCACAGAATCAGTCACAGACTGGTTTGCGTTGGAAAGGACCTTAGGATCACCCAGTTCCAGCCTGTCCATGGGCAGGGACACCTCCCTCCAGCCCAGGCTGTTCAGTTCTCTGTGCATGATCAGTTCAGCTGCACACGGTGCCTGCACAGACTCACAGAGCAAACACACTCAGATGTGTCCAGGAGCAGCTTGCAGGGAAATTCCTGGGTTTGTGGGCAGCTCAGCAGGCCAGGCAGTGGCTTCTGTGTGCAGGCATTAAAGCAGCTGAGCTTTCAGGAGGCTGGGCTGAGGAATACGTCTGAATTGATCCCCTTGATCAGTCTGGGACGTGCTAAGAGTGTACCCTCGTAATCCTTTGCAAAGTCATCTAAAACTAATCTTAATCAGGCCTCACAAGTGAAAATCCCCTCCTTGAGCCCTGAGTGCAGGTTTGTTTGCCCTTGTGTTTTCAAATGCACCTCCTGGCTGCCTGTGAGAGCCCCTTCAGTGAGAGGGGCTGGGGGGCAGAGCTGGCACTGCTCTGTGCTGAGCTCATTGCTGGGAGCACAGGCAGGACAGGGATGGGCTGGTCATTTTAAAAAACATGTATTTTCAGATTTGAATCCTCAGTGTTAATTCTTTTTAGTGTTTCTTTACAAGGAGTTAACTCTTTATTTACAGCCTCTGAAGTCCCTGTGGCTCATGCAGACTGTGGCTGAACCTCTCCAGCCCCCAGCTGCCCCCAGCACTCAGAGCAGAGAGGTCAAAGTCTGGAGACAGACTTTGTGCTCAGTTCCTGCCCCCAGGGACAAACCCTGCCAAGGGATTACAGGGAGCTGTTCATGGTTGAGGAGATCTGAAAAGATGTTTGGTTCTCACGGGCCCCTCCACGTGCCCGGTGTCAGCTGGATGGGTCACCATGAATGAATGTCACCATGGATGGGTCCCTGTGCCCTGCCCACAATGGCCTGGGGGTTTGTGCTGTGTTCTGTCACCTCCCCCTCGTGCTCCTTTCAGGGTGTGACCCCTCTGCCTCTTTCACTTCTAGGTAAGCAAATGATTGAGACTTACTTTGACTTCCGCCTTTACCGCCTCTGGAAGACCCGCCAGCACTCCAAACTATTGGATTATGATGACATTTTATGAGCTGGAGAAGACTTTGCAAGAGGAAGCTCATCACCAGTGTCCAAGAAGTCATGCTTTATTGCAGAGAGACTTTTTTATTGGCACAGGGAGCCCTTCACAGCCCTACGGGAGGCAGCAGTGCTAAAGGGAGGGAAGGAGGAGCCCTCGGAAGTGTCGGGAGGAAAAGTCTCCTGGGCCAAGAGAGACTGGAGGGAAGGGGGTGACAGTGACACCTCGCTGGCCTCAGTCCGAGCCCTGGGGCCTCGGGAGGAGCTGTGTGAAACGAGAACAGGATGGAGTTCCTGGCAGAACTGAGCTGTTTTGGGTCAGAATGGGCCAGATTTGATTCCAGGTCCTTTTAAAGACTTTTGAAGCTCAGGTTTTCTTACAAAAAAAACCCACCACAAACCCATTTAACCCATGCACTACAGTGAAGAAGTCACCAGAGCACAGAGGGAGCAGGGGGTTGTCCTGGTGGGACTTTCTGTGCTGGGAGTCCTGGAGAGCAAGGACTGCTACACCTACTCCTGCAAGCTTAGAGCAAGATGATCCCGTTTCCATGTGAATATATACTGGGATATAGAATTGAAATCTTCTTTTTTGTTTGTTTAATAGAAAATAAGTGCAATTTTTATAGCGAGGGAGGGGGTAAAATCCCTCCCGATATTTAATTAGTTAAAAATAACACACCATAACCAATAGATGAGATATTTTTGGTCTGCTTGAAAATATATTCAGAACGGTAATATATCTTCTGTAGACATATTTAATCACCAGCAAACATGGTTTTAACATAAGTTAGCAGACCTTGCATGTCTGCTGCATTGGTTTGGTTCCTTTCAGAGTAGCTGTGCTGCACTACCTGTATGTGCTCTCACGAATGTATAGTTCTCCTAGAGTTAGCCACAACTTCATTACTTTATATTTTGCTGCTTGCAAAACTATGGAACTTTAGTTTTGCTGAAATATTTTAGGTTAGAAACACGGGACCTGGCTGGGAAGCCTCCGTCAGGTTCGCTTTGGTATAAAAATGAATTAGAAATTAATAGCCATGGTAATTAATTGTTGATGCCAGTGTTTTGCTGTGTGTTGGGAGAGGAGCTCTCTTCCTGTGTGGGGACCCCTCTGAGGGGGCTGAGCACTGAGGCATTTGGGAGAAATGCTTCTGGAGGGACACAGCTCAGACTTGGAGCATGAGTTTGACTCTTCTCTGTTCACTTGATTGCCAGTTTGTTTGTGCATAACCCACCCCTTTTTTCCATGACCTGTTTCTTGGTCTGAGCTGCTCAGCCCCTTCCCTTGTAGGACAGAGAAAACCCCAAGCTCTGTCAGAGCAGCCTGAGAGCCCAGGTCTGTGCTTGATACTTGATGGTATCTTTTGGAATCTATTTATTTTTGTTTGGTTAGGTAAGGGGGTGCTTTTTCTGCTTTGGGAATGGGGCTTTTTTCACATTCTGCTGTCCTTTCAGAGGACAAATAGTGCTTAGAGTCTGTGTAGGTCATTGGCAATTCTGGGAGGTGACACAAGTTATTTCTTCTACAAGCAAAGGAAGTAACAGGGAAGGATTACCTTAATTTCCTGATTTTCTGGTATCTCAAATTTGTTGATTGTGAAGTGAAGGAAAATACATGTACAAATCTTTTAACTACTTACAAAGAGAACTTGGTGTTCTGATCTGTAGAGTCCTCCTTTCCCTGTGCCATACCTGTGGTTGTGATTTTGGGGAGCAGGCTCCTGCCTAGAACTGCTGAACCCTTTACATTTAGAGCAGTTTTATAGCAAAACTTTGGAAGAAATAATGTACATACATTAAGGAAAGGAATAGAATAGGTGGAGAGAGGTAGTTTAAAGTCACTGAAAGCCACACAGACAGGTGTGGGCTGTTGCCTCCCCCAGGCTGGGAGCTTTGGTAGCCACATCTCATCCCTGGACTCAGGTTTGCCAGATGTGACGGGGAGAACAGGCACCAGTCTGTAGCTTTTGGAAGAAAATGCTAGAAGGAAATGATAGAAAAGAAAAAGATCCCCAAATTTATGCCAATTACTGTTTAACACTTGAGCTTCCACCAGCTCTGTGGTGAGAGGTGGGAGCCAGAGGTGCAGTGAAAGCACAAAGTCATGTTATCTGGAGAAGGAAATGGTTGTGGGAGGATTAAAATGCTGACAAAACTCTCTCCCTTTCTGACCCTTTCACCTCCTAACTGGAGACAGGCAAACAGTTCTCCCTTTCTCAAATCCCAATTCAGTGAACTTGGTAGCATGAATGTAGCATTGTGGAACTATTGCAAATCTTATTTAACCCCCAAAGGGCCCATTTATGTATCCACTTGAGTGATTTCTCTGTAAAACTATTGTATATCCTCACTGACCACTTGTACTTGGGGTGCAAAGTAGAAGGTAGATTGTACAGTAATTTCTGTGTGGAAATGGACACTATGGACTGTTCTGGTGCAGTTTATGGGATTGACAACTGATGAATGCATTTCCCTCCAAAGATCTATATTCCTCATAGCTTGTGCTGTTTATGACATGAACATATTTTTTCCTTTGTAGCATTCATTTGCCTGAAGAGATGAAATTCTCTCAGAGCTGTGACTGGAATAGAGTTGTGATGTTTCATGTCCTGTGTGAGGCAGCATCCTTGGACTTAACCACTGCTGACAGAGGAAAACGCTTTTATTCCCCTTTTTCACTGGTGGAGTTTTTCAGGTGGCTGCTGGGAAAGGAAAGGGGTCAGCAGAGGCAAATAAAAATTGCAATTATTTAAACTTTACAAGTAAAAATACGGCCTGGAACTTCCTCAGTCAGACCAGCCTGTAAAGGATGAGCCCAGCATGGTCCCAGCCAGGACAGCTCCAAGGCCCAGCGTGTTCCTCACCCCCTGTGCTCCTGCAGCATCCTCCAGAGGTTCTGGGGCTGCCTGCAGTGCCCTGGGGCACACAGGACAATCTGTAATTCCACTCCTGCCTGTTCCTTCAGCTCTCACCACCCTGCTCTCGGGGTGTGTCTGAAACCAGTTCTCTCCTGTGCCCGTGGCAGTTCCGTGTGCCTGGGCTGGGTGAGGGGTGAGCAGCTCCTGTCCCAGGGAACTGCTGCTCTGGAAATGCCTTCAGCAGGGGCAGGAGAGTGGGGACACCTGCTTCACTTGGAGAGAAGCAGATTAAACCCAATTAATTTTGAATTGCTGTTCAGCAGAGTTTGTGCTGCCCTTGCTGGAGGCAGTGTTGGATGTGACCCCCAGCCCTGGCCTGGGTAAATGTGTTATCACAGCTGTTAAATGCGATAATTGTGTTATGGCCCGGGCTGGCAGTGTCACCTCCAGGAGGGGATGGTGGCAGGAAGGTGCTCAGCTGTCCCAGCCCTGCTCCTCAGCCTGGCTCTGTGCTGGGAGTGGCCCCAGGATGTTCACTCAGCTGGAGAGGCCTGGGGGATCACAGGCTCTGTGGATGTGCCACTTCCAGAGAGGCTTTTTTCTTTTCCTCTTCTTTGGCTGGGAAGGAAAGGGAGGAAGAAAATTCAAGTTACCCATGGGATGTAGAAATAGGTAAAAACAAAGCTTTTTGCACCTCTGCTCATGCTGCAGCCACCAGCTTCCCCTTGCAGCTGACCTCCAGACCTGGGGTGGGAAACACAAATTCCCAGATAATCCCTTCCTGTGTTAAAAAAACAAAAGCAGAAAAATCCTCGTAGCTCCCAGCAAAACACCTGAGTGTAAAAGGCACCCAGCCAGCTCATCCTGCCCGTGTGAGGACTCTGCTGTGGGATCCCAACCTGCTCCCACCTCTGAAGCCACCAGAGCCTGTGGAGGGGCTCGGCAGGAAACTCCAGGAAGGAATTCATTCATTCCTCAGCCTGGGCTTGCTGCCTGGAGCTCAGCACAGGGTTCCTGTTTGCAGTGGTGTGTCCATGTGCTCCCCTGTCCTCAGCCCAGGCTCTGTCCCTGCTCTGTGTGCAGGGAATTGTGAGCAGTGCTCGGGATCCTGGCACGGATCCACTCCTGCAGCTCCTGCCCTGCTGACCTGTGCCTGGCAGTTCCTGTTCCCAGGCTGTGCTGGCAGGGCTCAGCACCCTCAGCAGCACAAGTGGGGTTGGCTGCAAGAATGGAAAATGCTGGTTACAAACAGCCAGCCTGGCAGGATCTGGGAACAGGAGCGTGTCCTTAGTCCTGGCCCCATTCTTAATCCTGCTGGAGGTGGAATTCCAGGCTCTCTCAGTCTGACTGTAAATGTTCAGCCTCTCACAAGCTGGTTTGAGTCACACTTGGATATTATTAATGTCTTAGTCCAGGGTAAGGTAGTGTATGAGTGAGAAAATCCTTCCAGGGCCCTTGCAGTTGGCAGCTGCTCTCAGAACCCTCCACCAGGGATGTGCTGGGCTGTGTTCTCCTCGGGGAACCGGGCCCTGCTGCCAGGTGGGCTCAGGAAAAGCTCAGCTCAGCTCAAGCTGAGTTGCTCTGTGCTCTGGGTTTTGCTGTGCCAGTCCCTGGAGCTAGGGCCAGCCCTTCCCGAGGATCCCAGTGTCCTCCCAAGGGCTATTGAGGGGTGATACCATTTTCCACATCATCTGTAAAGACTTTGTGATCCTGTATTTTGTCCCACTGACTACAGCCTATCCCTGGCTTTCTGCATCTTCCACGGACGTGTTTTTTAATTCTCATTCTGGAAACACAAGCCAAAGTCAACTGGAAACTGTTACTGGCAAGTCAGCCTGGTTCTGACTCCCCTGTGGGAGCTGAGGGAGTAAATGGGTGGTTTGAGAGCCGTGACCCTGATTGGGATCATTGTTATTCCCAGGTGATCCTGCTGTGTCATCGGCACAGGTAATGGGAAATAACCTCTTGCTGGGGCAGTGCATGATCTATCAAAAAGCACCAGGAACCAGCAGCAGCTTTGGTTCAGAAATAACTCCAGCCCAATTTACTGCCAGTCAGTGTGAGAAATGTAAAGACCGAAAGGAATAAACATTGTGGACATTAAATGTAAAGAATCTGTCTGAAGAGAAACTACATTGCTTTTTTCCATAAATGTTTAGTAAATATTAAAGAACTAATGCAACCTAACAATTTTTCACAGTATTGTGTTGCTTTTAGAGTATCCATAAAAATAACAGGTAAGGACAATAAGACCCATCACAGGTTATTGCCCCGTGTTCTGAGAATGGGGACAATTACTCAGCATTCCATTCTTCCTTATCTCAGCATCCCAATGGCCTGCTGATAATCACAGCAGGAGTGCCCTAGAAACCTTTAGCAGGAGGAGCCTCTCCACCTGCACTGCTGAGCTGAGAGACCCCCAAACACCTGCTGGAGCCACATGTTGGTCCTGTGTCCCCAGGGACTGGTCCTGTGTCCCCAGGGGCTGCTCCTGTGTCCCCAGGGACTG
>NC_031785.1:9263962-9268580 GCF_001522545.3 Parus major | reverse complement strand
CTGCTCCTGTGTCCCCAGGGGCTGCTCCTGTGTCCCCAGGTGTCCTGGGGTGGCCCCTGCTGTGCTTTTTCTTGTCTCTACAGCCACCCACACTGGGGTACAGCCCCTGCCCTGCTCCCCACTGCTCCCAGGGTCCGCAGGGATGTGCTGGGTTGTACCTGGGGGATGTTTCTCCCCTGGGTGATGGAGCTGCTGCCGAGGCTGTGGACTGGTCACTGGACCAGGACTGGTCACTGCCACTGTCCCCTGGTCTCTAGCTCAGGACCAGCCCAGATGCAATTGGGTGGATTCAAAAAGCTTGAGTGAAAAGTGGGGGGTTATGAGATAATTGGTTTCTAATTTGTGTTTGTAGTGCTAGCTGTTCATTGTGGTAACACAAACCCACCTACACAGTGCTGGGAATTCAAGGACAGGGATCTTTGTCCTTACCTTTGGAATGCCCTGAAAACCTCAGGGATAAACAGAGCCAAACAAGGCCCCTGAGCAGGGATCCTGCTCCGTGCTGTGCCCTGTGCCCAGAGCTGGGGGTGACTGAAGGAGCTGGGTGGGTTTGGTGTTCCCCATCCCAGGGAAGCAGGCTGGAGTTGTACCCAAATGTGCTGAATGGGCTGTAGCTTTTCTGCTCTGTATTTCCTGTTGTTCCTTAATAACACTATTCCTGGAACTGGGTGACTTCAGTTGTGATACCGAGCAACAACACAACCTGAGCTCTCAGGGGCTGGGAGCCAGCAGCCTTTTGGGATCTTTTTCCCCTCAGAGTTCAGGCAGCAGTTTTCATTTCCAGTTCCCTTTGCCTCTGCAGAGTGAGGGGACATCAGCAGCTTTCTGAAAAGAAAATTCAGTGCCTGAGTAGCAAGGAGAAAAGGAGACAGAGACAGTGGGTCTGGTAAATGTAGAGAAGGAGAGGCTATGCCCAGTAATGCCCCTTATACTCTGAGATGATTGAGCAAGTTTCTTTCACTCAAATGAGAAAAAGAAGCAAAATAATGGGGGGAGCCCCAGACCACTTCAGTGGAATTGATCAGCTGACAAACCTTGTGAAGATAAAGCGCTGATTCTGATTCTGCCCGTGCTCTGTGTGGAGTTCAGAGGGAGCTCACAGCGTGCTGCTCCTTTCCCAAATGCAGTTTGAGTGCAGGGCAGTGTGGCTGGAGCCATCTGTGCTGGGTCCTCACACACCCACCTGGCACATCCGAGCACTCAGAGCCCTCCTTGCTCCCCCATCCCAGCAGGAGCTGAAGGCACAGCAGGGGCACAAGGAGCTGAAAATGAGCCCAAGAGAGACCTGGGGTTGGAGACCCCAACCTGGAATATGCTGGTTTGGGGCCAAACTGAGGTTAATGGAGAGTTTTATAAACAAAGACCATGATCTCTCTCGGTGGGCCCTGGAGCAGCAGGTTGGCTCCTTGGAAGAGTGAGAAGGAGGTTTCAGTGAGCCCAGCACCCTGGCTGTGGTTTCTGGCTGCTGCTGCTGCTCTCCAGGCACGGGGCCAACCCTGCCTGACTCAGGAGCCCTCTGCTGCTTTGTGTGGGATAACCAGACCTCGAGTACATGGATGTTTCTAGGGCTAAAGACATGATTTAATAAAATGTTTCTGGGAAAGCTGTTTTTTTCTTGTTATTTTTGTTGTTGTTGTTGTTCTCTGGCTGGGTTTATAAACCAGGAGATGGCACTTGGCAGATGCTGTGTGAGGGAAATGATGTGTGATGAGCCTGTGGTGCAGGGGAGGGATCCACAGGCACTGGACACCTCTGTATGGCAGCAGCTGAACACACGGGAGCAGAGCTCCAGACAGACAAGAGGCCCTGGTGCAGCTAAAAGTGGAGGAAAGCAAAAAATCCTGATAATTTAAACAAGGGAGCAGCTGAGAGCCACAAATCCACTCGTGGGGACAGGACAGGGATAGCTCAGAGTGATTCAGGTTCCAGCAGCATCTGTGGCTTAGTGAGCATGGGGTGCTAAAGGAATTTAGAGCGCATTAGGGATTGTGCCTCTTCCTGGGAGGAAGGCTAATCCCTGAGCACCCTCCCAGACACAGAAACAGAGCCCTGGGGAAATCCAAGGGAGGTTAAAGGCCTGGTAATCCCCCTGGGGAAAACAGACCGGCTCCAAAACACAGCACCTCCCCGGCAGGGCAGAAGGCAATGAATGGATTCTGATAAACCACTTTCTCTCCCACGGGCCCGTTTGAGTGAATTGCCAAAGGGAGCAGCCCTGGTTTGAACTCCCAGCTGCAATTTTTCCCTTATCTCCAATGCTGACAGTCACCTGCATGTTCATCTTCTGATAAATGTGGTAACTGCAGCCCCTCAGCACAAAGAGAAACAGGCTGGACAGCTCTGCCATTTGAGCCATTTTTCTTCAGCCCTGGGGATTTCTCAGCCTCCATTTCTCCATCCTCCACATTTGGGGATATTCTGCACGTGTCAGGACCACAGTGAGGCAGGGTGTGCCATATTCACCTCAGCTAACAGATGACAGGAATCACCTTTATTCACCCACTGCACAGCCTTGTGGCACCACTGGTGCCCAGAAAGATGGTCTTTATCCTTTATCCTTTATCCTGGAATCGTTCCACGTGACCTGGTTTTAAATCAGCATCCTGGAGAATCCCAGGGATTACTCTTTCCTGTTTCTCCTTCTCTCTCCCTCCATGCCCTGTACACACAGTGGGTGATGGACACAAACCGAGTTTAAGGTGAAATCCCACAGAGTCGTGCTGGTCCCTGCTCTCTCGCTGTCCCCTCATCCCGTGGCTGTACCTGGGGCTGTTCCTCAGCTGCTCCTGCCCTGCTGTATCTGCCACATCCTCCTGCGGCTCCGCAGCCGTGCCCCGGCGCTTCTCCATCACAGCCTCGCAGCGCTGGCCCCTGTCACCAGCACACCTGGGTTTTGTAATCGAACACTCCTTCTTGTGCCAAAATACGAGAGAGATTCCCGGGAGCTTCTTAGCAGCAGCTCCGGGCACCGGGCCGGGGCTCCCCGCGGGTGTGAACACAGGGGATTAGCTCCAGGGCACTGCTCGCCAGCCAAATCTCACTGCCCAGCCCTTGACTGCTCCACTGACTCAGCCCAGGCTCCGAGCAGCTGACAGAAATGATAGAAGACTCTCAAATCCTGACTGGCAGGGGAGGGGATGAATAATGGCTGGATTTATTGTTTTGTTCTAAAGACAGGCGGGCATGCGGTGAAACCAGCAGATGTCAGGTTCCGTGCCCACAAAGGGAGGCGTTTTCTTTGCGCCAGGTGCAGCAAAACTGTGTGGGATTCATTATTTCAGGATTTACGGGCTTTACACAGGCTCAAAAGCCAACCAGACAAGACCACGAAAGAGAAATCCATTGAGATCTCCGAGTACAAAGGCACATTGTTGGCCCTGGACGCGCCTGAGCCGTGAGTCACCAGAGGCGGGGAAATGTCTCTCCCCGCTTGCTCCGCTCTTTATCCTCATCCCCGGCACCCGCTGTGGCCCGGGCAGGGCTGGAGGCAGATGCTGCGTGATGGATCCGTGTTTGAGGGTCCTGTGTGAGCCTCACATCACCCCGGAGTAATTTAAGGTGAAAGGCGCGGAGCTGCCTCCTCCCCCAGCAGCTCCGCGGGGCACCCAGCCCAGCTGGGCACAGCTTCGGCACTAAAAGCTGTTTCCAGTGGTGTCGTTTCCAGGTCTCGTTTGAGGAGGGTGCGAGCGCTCTGTTGTGGCTCGGGAGTGCAAAGGTAGGAGCCTTATCAGCAGGATACGGAGCTGCTCCCCGTAAACACACCTGTGCTTTCGGCAGGCACAGGCTGCGGCTCTGGGACCTCCCCGAGTCCTGCCCAAAGGTTATCTCATGTCACTCGTGTCCCCCGAGTCTCCCAGGCCAGGATTTGGGAGGTGTGGGAAGTGCGATCGTTTCCTGATCGCGCACAATTCCCAAAGACACCTGCGGGCGGCTGATAACAGGAGCTGACTGAAAATAACGCGGCGGCAGCGCTTTTGTGTCCAACAAGTGGCTGTCAATGAATCACCGAATCACTGAATTACAGAATAGCTGGGGTTGGAAGGGACCTCTGGAGATCGTCCAGTCCAGCCTCCTGCCAAGGCAGGGTCACCCGGAGCAGGTGACACAGGAACGCGTCCAGGTGGGTTTGGGATGTCTCCAGAGAGGGAAGACTCCACGATCTCCCTGGGCAGCAGAGTTAAATGGGGAAAATGTTCTATTTCTGCCATATGCTACGGAAAACGCCACTCGTGTTCATCAGAGCTCTCCCTAAAACGCTCCTCTGAGGGTCCGGGTACCACAGACATTGCTCCAGAGTTCGGGGCTGGATCCCTGCTCCGCCTGCCACGGTGACCGACATCCCCGAGAGGCGCTTTTCGATCCTGTCCTCGGCTGGCACCAGACGGACCAGCGCGACATGGGGGAATAGGCAAATATTGGGATTCTGTGTCGGTCACGGTGGCTCGTGTCCCGTGCCGGGGGTCTCCTGTGTGTGAGCAGAGGGCGATGCGGGCGGTGGGCTCTGTCACACCAGGTCACAGCACCGCGCCCGGGCCCCTTCCCGGGCGGCGGGGGCGGAGCGCTGGTCCCGGTGCGGCCCATGGGGGGCCGGCCGTGCCCGGCCCGGGGGCGGTGCCGC
>NC_031785.1:9218001-9263156 GCF_001522545.3 Parus major | reverse complement strand
CCACAAGGGACCCGGCTTCCCCCGGGCTCCGGCGCCAAAGGCGGGACCGGCATCTCCACCGGCGGTCCCGGCCACCCCTCCGCCGCTCCCGGTTTCCCCCCGGGCCGCCACTCCGCCCGCGGTGCCGGTGGCCCCCCAGCCCACGGTCCTGCAGCCGGCTCCCCCCCGGGCTGTCACCCCTCCGCCCACGGGCCCCCCGAGGGTTGTCACTCCCCCGCCCACGGTTTCCCCACGGGCTGTCACCCCCCAACCCACGGCACCCCCTGCCCGGATTGTCACCCCCCAGCCCGCACCCCCTCCCCGGGCTGTCACCCCCCAGCCCGTGCCCCCCCAGCCCACCCCGGCTCCCCCCCGGGCTGCAGCCCCCCAGGCGGTGCCAGCGGCCCCCAAGGCTGCGGCCCCTCAGGCCAACTGCTTTCTCCACAAGATCAGCTCCAACTCCTTCACGGTCACTCCCCGGGGGCAGCCCCCCAGCACCCGCGTCCCCGAGCCCGGTGCTGTCCCCGCCGGCCGCCCCGCGACGCCCAAGGGGCCACCAGTGCCATCCACCAGCCCTTCCCATGCCAGAGCCAACGCCAGGAGGCCAAAGGCGGAGGAGGCCGAAGCGGCCGTGTCGCCCCTGCCCAGTGCCAGTCCGGCCCCCAGTGCCACTCGGCCGCTCTCCGCCTCAGCCCCGCGGGCCGGGGGCTCCTTCGAAATCCACCCGGCCCCCAAGCCCGACTTGGCGGCCATCCCAGCCCACGACCTGCAGGCACAGGCTCTGGCCAAGCTGCGCCTGAATTCGCGCAATTCCTTCGTCTTCGTGCCCCGCCGGGAGGGCAGCCCGGCTCAGCCCCAGGTTGCCAGGCCAGGCCCGGCGCCCTCGGAGGAGAAGGCACCCCAGGAGCCTCCCAGGGCCTCCGCCCCGGAGCAGGAAGAGCCCATCACTTCCCCAGCGGCGCCTCTGGATCCCTTGGTACCTGTGACTTACATCGATGACATTGTGGAGCCGGACAGCGGGGAGCTTCTTCCCAGGGCTGGCCCAGCTGCGAGGACCGGGAGCTTGGCGAATCAGCCCGGAGGAGCTGGCCCTGACCTGGAGATGGAGATTTCCTCCGTGCCCCTCTACAGACCACACTCTGCTCCCCAGCAGAGGGGAGGCAGCACCTTCACTGTCGTGCCCAAAAGGAAACCCGTGGGCCCGGGGCTGCAGGCTCTCGCCGATGCCAGCGGAAGGCCACAGCGGGAGGAAGAGGAGGAGGAAGAGGACGGCAAAGGAAGAGGCAAAGCCGTGGAGAACGCTGATGGGCCCCAAGTGGGGATATCTCATAAAAAGCGCTACCCCACGGTGAACGAGATTGAAGTGATCGGGGGGTACCTGTCCCTGGAGAGGTCCTGCATGAGCAAGACGGGCTCGCGCCGCAAGAAGGTAACCGGGCACCTCTGTGCTCAGCAGCCAGGCTGGAAGTGCTGGTTTGGGTTTGGCTTCTCAGGAGGCATCGCTGGGAGCACGGGCAGGGTGTTTGCCCCAACCAGAGGCTGCCCCCAGAGCTGGCTGAAACGGGGGGTAAAACAGAAGTGAAGCCTTTGGGCAGGTGGAAGACAGGAGAGGGCAGGTGGAACTCCACCACACTGATGCACAGGATATTTCAGAATGGCGAGGAATGAACCAAGGAATAATATTTCATAGTATCCAACGTTAGGAGAGTTTGTAACTCTTTGCAAGCAGTGTCTTGTTTGCTTTTACTGTCTCCTGGAACTTTAAAGGGAGCCTGAGGACCACAGCTGGGAGACGGGACTTGGCGTTAAATGGAATTTGCTCTCAGGGAGGGGGCACTGGGTGCTGTCCCACCAAGCAGCTGAGGGTGGGATTTGCCCTGTGATAACTGCAGGGCCTCTCCCACCCCATCCCTTCTTGGAGATACGATAATGGAGAGTAAAATATTTCAGGAATTTGGGAGCTCAGGGGGAGCTGCAGGGTTTGAGCAGCTGCAGGCTGTGTCTGAGGGGTTGGGCGTGTTGAGCTGCCCGTGGTCACTTGGTGGCTTTGGTGTCTTCCCCGCATTAGTGATCTATTGATAGAGGCTCAGGAATTGGGTCTCGATTAGGCAGAAAGAGATCAGCAAAGACCTTAACTCCCCTTGATAGGATTATACCACCTGCTCGTTCTGTATGTGCAGCTACAGCTCTGAAGATCCAGGAGACGCTGGTTGCTCCAAATGCCTCTGGAGTGAGCGAATGCCAGATTTTCTCACGGCTTGGGGAGTAGTGTAGATCCTTGTGAGCCCTAAATTGAGAATTAATCTTTGTAGGGCTTGGTGAAATGCATCTGGATGTGATAAGGGGAGCAGGGGAGAGTTGTTGGGCTCTGGAAGCAGCACACTGAGGTAGCAAATCCCAACTTTTAGGGCTGTGATGGGACATGTTTTTCCATAGTGGGAACTGTTGTGGGACAATTCCGTTACCCAAATCCAAGTAGATAACTGAGGCACTGAATGCTCATGGGTGCCTGAGGCACTGAGCATTATAATTTGAGGAAATCCTTTGAGCAGAATGCATCTCATTTGAAGGGAGGCAGGGAGTGCTGCTTCCCTGGCTTAACGCTGTCAAATTCCTCCCTAAGCACACGAAGCCTGTGGTAATTTGATGGTGACTAATGCAGGGAGCAGGTCTGGAGCACCTTGAGATCCAGAACAAGCAAATGAGCAGGAGTGTTGATTCTTGCTCAGTGCTCCTGAAGTTTTTCCTTGTTTTACTACAGGGAAATGCTTGGTGAGACTGGAGTTGTTCTGCTGCTTAAACACCTGCTGGCTTGCACTCCCTGCAGCTCTTTTGGCTCTGTTCAGGTTCAATTTGGGGTGTTAATTGGATTTACACCAAATTGGGTGTGTGGTATAAATGGTGAAAAAATTAATACAGCATGTTAGAGTTGTGAGTGCTCTTAGGATGGAGCAGAGGACACAGAGGGAATCTTGTGGATGGTTATATTTGGGTAAGCCCTACTTCTGACAGAGCTGAGGAGCTGATTTTTCTGAGTAGGGGATGCTGTTGGGGCACAAAGAACAAAGCCCTGAGTAAAACCAGTTAAATGGTGCAGAGTGGAAGGTGTCCTTAACAGTACCAAAATGAGGGAGGGAGATGAGCACAACTCCAGTGCAGTGATTGAATTGTTTTTTGGTTGGTCAAACCTAGAGAAGTCGTGGCATGTCCAGCCTGAAACTTGCCAGGAGAAAGCTTTGAGCAACTGGCAGGTCAGTCCTCCTAAAAACGGGCGTTTGGGCTAGAGACCTCCAGAGGACCTTTCCCAGCCTAAAATATTGTGTGATACTGGTTAACTGCTGCTTTGTGTGTCACTGGTGGATTTGTGTGTGACATTGGGCAGGTCGTGGAGCTTCTCTGCCCCTGTTCTTTATCAGCTTAACAGCATTAACTGCCCTGCTGAGGTGCCAAATCCTGCAAGGTGCACACACAGCTGTTCCCTGAGAAATGTGTGTGGGGTCGTCCTGCAGGAGAACTTGTGTGTAAACATTTGGTTTCTGAGAGGAGAGAGATTAAAAAGCAAAAGAGAAACTGCCTGTTATATTTGCAGAACTCAGGATGATGAAACAAATAGGGACCCCTTGAAAAATAAGCTGTAGGAAAGTAGTCAAAACTCAAGTTTCTGGGGGAAATGAAATGTGGTGTGGGAGAAACACCCATTTTTCTTTTACTTCCCTTCCTGCTCAGTCAAGCACAGAGTATGATTTTGTAGCCAGGGTCTAGAAGATACTGATGGTGGACAAATGGAAAGATTTCTGTTTACTCTTGACCTAGAGGATGTTTGTGGCTTTTACTCTGGGTAATAAAGCTGAGTGTTGATGCCTGAAAAGGAAGGAGCTCGGATTAGGATGCATTCCTTGGTTTCTTCCCAAGAGATCACTCTGTGTCTCCAAGGCAACCAGCCAAAAACAAGAGTTCTGTTTTGTAGCTGTGTTGGGGTTTTCAGAAACTTGATTTTGGCCTGAATTGGGCAGAAACAGACAGTTCTTGTGATCTGAGAGCTGCAGTTCTTTGTTAAAACCAATCCCCTTTCTCTTTTGGGGTGTCAAAACCTGATGCTGGTTTTACTGAGCAGCTTCCTCTGTCTTTTGGGGTGAGCAAGCCCTTCCTGTGCCAAGCATCTTCCTTTCCAAACCTTGCCTTTAAAAGGTCTTTAATTATGCTCCATACTCAAGAAAGTAGTGTTTAGTGAAACGTCAAGAACTTGGAAAAATTTAACTGTTTGCTGGTGCCCAGCAGGAATCTGGGAGATAAAGAGCAGGTCAGCAGAGTTTGGAAATGCTGTGGATCAATGAGTGTCTGTGCTGATCATTTATTGGGAAGGAGGGTGTCAGCCCTGCCAGTTGCACCCCACTGTTCTCTGAGATGCAGATGGTGTTTTTCTTCAAATGTAGAAATTCAGCCTCCCTTTTCCATGCTCTGCACAGAGGGAGCTCCAGCCCCTGCTCCTGGCTGCTGACAGTGCCTGTGGGACTTGTGACTTGGCTGTGGCCTCAGGGATGCTGCTGCCTCAAGGTCTTTCAGGATAAACAGCTTTATTGCTCCTTCCAGACCTTCAGATATGTGAAGCAGCTGTTACTTTGGGGGTTGGAGCTGGAGCTTGGTGAGGGAGAGAGAGAAAGATGATGTTTAGGAAATAAATAAATCTGTTCCCAGCTCTGTTGTGGGGCTGTGAAGATCAGTGTGGGGCTGTGAAGATCAGTGTGGGGCTGGGTGTGATGGGACACATCAGGCTCTGCAGGTGGAGGGCAGAGCCCCAGCCCTGCTCACCCTGGGGGCTGGATGAGCTGGAGCTCCTGTGCTCAGGAGGGGTTCAGGTGCCCTCCAGGGCTGTTCATCTGCTCTGGGGCTGTTCTGGGACCTCTCCAGGCAGTGCCAGCAGCAGTTCAGATAAAGCAGTGTGGGTGGAACTCAGTCTGAGCAGTGTTTGCAGCTCCAAAGGGATGTGCCAGGAGCTGCTGGGCAGCTGCTGGAGGAGCTGGCTGGGCTCTCAGAGAGGACAGGATACATGTGCAGGGGTGGAAGGAGACCTACTGACCTTTATTCTAAACTGGGAGTGGGGCAGAGGATGCAGCACACTGTTGGTGACCTCTGCTCAGGGCTCCTCTTTGTACTCTGTTATTGCAGAGAAGTAAAGGCATTTCAGCAGCACCAGGAGGAAGGGAAGGCTTTGCTGCAGGATGTGGATCTTTGGGATCACAGAGGATAAAATCTTGCTCATCTGAGCTGACAAGAGGCAGTGGTGGTTTGGTTACCTGCCAGAATAATGTCTAATAAAGTTGTCAGCGAGATAGAAATCTGGGTTTCTGCAGAACATGTGTGTTGGAGTGAGATCTGGGGAAGGACAGAGCACTGCAGAGCCAGCCAGGCTCCCCACGAGCCGTGACTGGTTTCAGGCTGTCCTTTCCTTGGAGGCTGGACTCTGCCCTGACCCTGCTCCTGCATCCCGAGGGTTTTCCTCTCCAGGACCTCCTGGAGATCCTGCAGGGAAGGTGAACGAATTCTGGCCAGGCCACCCAAAGCCCTGCTCATAACAGGACCTGAGAGCCAGCAGACATCGGGGTGTTGATGGGTTTGATGTTTTTGTTTGTCACAGCTGGCAGTTTGCCATGTGCTGGCAGGCGACTCGCACTGGTGTGAGCAGGGATTAAGGGAACGAGGCTGGTGGGATCCAAACTGTTGGAGCCTGCAGCTAAATTATCTTCAGAGATGTTCAGCTGAACTTCAAAAAGTTCCACCTCACACAAACTTCAGCATATGGTCCATATCCTACTCTTTTGAGCTGCCTGAATGTGGCTTCCAAATTCCCACTCAAAAGTCTGTTAAACAAAAAATTATTTTAAATACCCCTCAGTTCTGATCATGGGCAGCAGCTCTGTTGGTTGAACCTGCTCAACTTCTTGCTCTGCAGTTTTCCATCTGTTCAGTTCTGCTGGAGATGGTCTCCTGTGAGAACCAGGTGTAGGCTTGGGATGTTGGCAGGGATCAACATTTCCAGCTGTTGCCCAGACCTGTTTGGAGCAAGTCTGCACAGTGTGGAGTCTAAATACTGGTGGCTGCCTGAAGTTTTTTTATGCTGTTTTTTTTTTTGCTATAACACAAGTAAATTAACCATAACACAAGTAAATTAATCTGGGGGTAGAAGAAACCTCTCTTCAAAAATTCCTTTGATTATGTCATCTCTGTGTTTTGGAGGGGTCAGGGCACAGATTTGTGTTCTTTAGCTCTTGGAGAACTGCGTGTTCCTGTTCTATTTTCTGTCTCTGGCTGTGCTCTGCTGGGGCAGATTCATCTGCCACCTTTAAGGAGGGGCCATGGCAGTATCTGACATGGATGTATTGCATTTTTAGGAGATGAGGTCAGCAGTGATAAGTCATGCTCAGGAAATAAATGTCTTGGATGATGAAGTGCGGTCCCTGCCCTGCAGAGATGATCTCCATGAGCTGTCAGATGGCAGCAAGCTCTTTCACCCAGACAGGGCCATTTTCCTGCCCTTTGCTAATTCCACTGATTTTTATTTTTTTTCCTGTGATGATGGCTCAAGACTGGAAATCAGAATTTGCTGCAGTTACAGCTTTCAAACCACTTCACAAGCTGCCCCTGAGGCTGTGGTGGGGCAGTGGGTGGTTTTTTGTTTCCCCTCTGCATGCCAGCACCTTGAAGTGCTGAGACTTTGTTGTATGAAGCCCTGGCAGAGCAGATGAATCAGATTTATCTCATCTCTGGAGTGGGAAACTTTCTGTGACTGAGGCTCTGCATGGCCTCACCACTCCCATGCTTTTCATTCTGCAGTGACAGCCTGAGCTGGTCCCAAATTCCCCCCCATGTCCTGCCTGCTGCTGTCAGCATTGCAGGGAATGGGACAGGAGGGCTAAAATAGAAACTCTTACGCAAATAAAGAGCAGAGCCTGGCTTTGAAGCTGGTTAGGACGTGCCCAGGGCTCAGCCTGCCCCAGAGCTCCAGAGGAGATTGGAAGTACTTTGTGCTCTGAACTCTAATCATGAGGATTACAGTTAACGTTTTCTTAATCAGTTTCCCTAATCTGTGGACCAGATTGGAGATGATTTATAATTTTCCTCCAGCTCAAGGATTCAGTTTGTTTTGGGTTTGGGTTTTCCTTCCCACTCTGGTTTTTCCAGTATGTGGTCATGGTGTTCTGAGAAGAGCAGAGGAGGACACTGGGGTGGCTGGGGCAGGATTCCTGCTGGTCTGTATATGTGGGGAACAGCAGGGAAAATGAAAATATTTAGTTTCTGGATGCAGTGGCAGTAAAGGAAATCTGGGTAAGAGCTGCTGCAGCAGCATCTCCTTCACTTCAGGGGTTGTGCTCACCCCCCTCCCAAGTGAAACCTGAATTTAAAACCTATTTATAACCCAAACTTCCAGTGACTGCGGTCTGTGGGGCTGGGAGGATATCCCTGTTTGCCAGTTTGTGCAGGAAGAGTCACATGAAGTGTCTGTATCACACAGAGCCACTTCACAAACATCCTGGGAAAATCTGGGCCGGAGGAATTCTGTGCTGATGTTTTCCGAGAAGTGCCCTTGGGATGATCTTGGGAACTTGGCAGGATGGAGCTGCTGCTTTGTGGGCATTGCAAGATTGTAGGAAATATCTCAGACAAAACACTTGTGTGTGTGTGTAGGGAAATTGTGTCGCTTGCAGGCAGTGGAAATGCAGCTCTGAGCCCTGAGGCTCCTGGTGAGCCTGATGCACTTGCTTCTCATCAAAGAAATTCCTTTTGCATGTTAAAAGAGAGGGAAAAAGGGCAAGAGAGACATGAACTCTTGTGCAGGTGATACTGTTCACATCATGGGAGCCTTTTGGTCCTGAATGAACTCCTTGACAGGGTGGGAACTAATTCTGCTCCCAGCCTCTCTCTGTTCCCATGGAATGATGCTCCATGGGTCCCATTCCAGCACCAAACTCGGGTATTTTTATGAGCTGCTCTGGGCAGTCTGGCTTGCACAGAAATGTTTGTGGATGGCAGCTCCCAGCAGTGCATCTTGTTGTAGCTACAAAAGGGCTGCCTGTGAAATCCTCTGCTCTTGGGGAGCTCTGTGTGATTTTTTTGAGGACACCAAGTCTTGACACTAATTGTACCTTGCTTGTCCTGCTCCCTTTGTGAATTCAGATGAGATTTGTTTCGTGCTAGTAGGGAGATTTGTCCGGTTCTTAGGGGCCAAATAAGTAATTTTTGAATTGCTTGTTAATCTGTGGAAGGCTCTGGCTCTTCTTCCTGCAGATGTGAGGAGGAATAAAGGGCTCCCAGGGTGAATGGCTGCTCTGTGCTCTGGCACACTGGGGCTCCAGCTGTGCTTGTGTGGGCACTGGAATCTCCTCTTGTCCAGCACAGTGAAGAGTTAACCAAGCCACCTGCCCCACATGCTCTTGGGGCTGTCTCTGCCCTGTCACTTCTCATCAGGAATTTGAAACTTGCCAGTGTCTTGCACAAGGAGTTTAATATTTCGAATCTCCATGCATTGCTCCTATCTGCCATGTGCTTCAGCATATTGATTACACAGAGCTGGCTTTGTGGGTTGCCTTGTAAATGGAGACTTTCCTGTTTTGCCTTGTGGCTTGGGAGCTGGGATGTGATCCTGGAGGAAATGTCTCCTTTGCCAGCCACTCTGGGCTTCCCCCATGTGCTCCTGCTGTAAATCTTTAGTGCTCTTAACTCAGTAACTCACTGAGGTGCAGTTAATGGCTGAGCAAAAGTCAGTCTAAGGAAACACTTCTTGGAAAAGCATGATCAAGTGATTCTCTGGTGTCACAGCCAGCTCTTCTTTTTGTACAGAATGACAGAAGGGTACGTTTCTGAATCTGCCGTTTTCTGGGAATACTTAGAATGCTTCAGCCACAGCAGTGCAGGGTTAATCCGATATAGGAACCAAGCCTCAAGTCCCCTCTGTTCCTAGGGATTCTTGTCAGGGAAAAACCCTTTATTTCTGTGTCAAGGAAAGGCTTTAGAGGCACAAAAGCTCCTTATCTGCTGAATGATAGCAAATGCCTTGGAGATGTGCTGGTGTTCCAGGTACTGTTCCAGGCTGCCTACATAGTTTGTGTCTGGAGTTATTCAACAATTTGGGCTGATACATGACTGAGTTTTCAAAAGGATAAGCACATAGACAAGCTCATTGCTAACTCCAAAAAAATGGTTCATTTCCCCAAAACTCCTTTATCTGAAAGTTTCTTTTCTGGGAGTTGTCTAGATCATTGACTGCAGGCTGCTGTGAAAAAACTGAAGGTCTCTGCAGAGCTTTGGAGTTTATGAACTGCTTTTCTGTCTCCTTTTGCTAAATCTGCTGCTCTGTGGGACTGGTCAGATGGGAAGAGCAGGGTAAACCCTTTGGGGATCTTTGTCCACCATAAAAATCTCTGCTCCTACCCCATTTCCAGTCTCACAAGCAGTTATTTGTCTGTGCAGAGACCTTCCCTGTCACTCCCTGGCAGCTGGGAGGTTGTTCTGTGTTAGAACCTGACAGCCTGACACAAGGTTGACTTCCCTTTTCTAAATGAGATCTGCATGACTACTCAGATTTACGCTTTGTTGGGCAATGTTTGCCCTGGCTTCTCTTTCCTGGATATTCTATTACTCATTACTGTTCAAATCCTAGCAAATAAATAAATGATTTTTGCTATGGCAACAAGAACTTATTGGTTGAACAGCACAATATTTCCTGAAAAGCCTGCTTTACTTTTTCCAGTGTGTCTGATTGCTGGCCAGAGTATTTATATATAGATTTTTATATATTTTATATATATATATATATATATGTATATATGAGTTTGGGTTGGACCCTGGGTTTCTGACACAGCTGTGGGTGAAGCCTCCAGCTGAGCAAAGAGTGACAAATCCCTGCAAACATCCACAGCTGAAGGGTGCAAAATTCTTCCTTGCCACAACTGGCAGCTGCTGCTGGGGCAGAGACAGTGCTGAGACAGAATGAGCAGAGGCCTCTGGCTGGGCTCCAGCAAGCTGGGCTCTGCTGGGACACGCTTGTCTTCTAAAGAAACGTCCCCTGTTGCCTTTTGTGTTCCCATAAAAGTCTCTGTGGTCTGGCAAAGCGCTGCTGGCTGTGCAAACCTGTTGTCTGTGCCATGACTGGGCTCTTGGTTTTCCTTTTTAGCTGGTTCCTGGGACTGAAGCTGCCTGTTCCTTGCACACAGAGCTCAGTTGTGCTCTGTAGCCACTCATTTCTCTGCCCCCTGTGTCCCCTGGTTTTGCCTGAATGCTTTGCCCTCCCTGTTCTGTTGGGTCGAGCAGAGCTGCTTTGTGCTTCCCTGAATCCCTCTGGTGCTTAGAGAGGGGAGCTCAGGTGCTGCCACAGCAGGTTTTGGGGTTTGGGCTCTCTCCCCATGGGCAGGGCTGACTGGATGCCCCAGGGCCCATCCTGTGCCAGTGCCTGGTGTTTGCTCTGGGTGTGCCCAGGGGATCAGTGAGCAGCCCTGGGGCTCTGCCTGCTGCAGGCTCTGGGAGCAGGGCTGGGATCTGCCCTAGGACAGATCCCTGTGGTGGTGGGGAACTGGTGCCACGGTGCCCCTGTGCCCCACACCTGCCTGGGTGAGCCTTGCAGGTGATCTTGGCCCAGCTGTGCCCCTGTGCCAGGGCCTGAGTGCTCTGTGTGAAGGGCTCCAGCATTGCTTGAGCTGGCTGTGGAGAGTGGGAGCTGTTGAGTTTGGGGCTGTTGTTGTCTCTGGTCTCTCTGTGGGATGTTGGTGCCTCCAGACTCTGCTCTGTTCTGCCCTGTAGTTTTGCTCCCTGAGCAAAACAGCTGAGGCTGTTTTCTCCTCCAGCACTGCATGCACCTTTGGTCCAATCTGTACTCAAAAGTCATTTCCTTAGAGATTTCCTCCAGATAGCAGAAACCCAGGAGCGTTTAGTTCCATCTCCCAAGCTTAAATTCTAAACTCCAAGGCATATCTCTCCTGTCTGCTTTGTTTTCCATATTCAGCCAAGTACTTCTTGCCCTTCAGTGCCACTGGCAGCGCTGGTCAGTGGCCTGTGTGCAGTCCCTGGTCTGGCAGAGTGGCTCACCCCCACAGGACAGTCACCACATTGTGAGCACTGACAGCCTGGCTCGGATCAGGGAACATCTAGGTCAGCAGCAGGGATGGGAAATTCAGGGAGCAGCAACTGGGATGCTCTTAGCTTCAGGACCATTTAATTCCAACCCCTTTTCTCTGAAATAGAATCTCTCTTCTCCTCATGTGTCATTTGGGGAGACTCAGAGCAGCTCTGGCTGGGGCAGGGAATGGGGAAAGGCAGCTGGTTCCCTCCATCCTCCTTCTCCTGGGAGCAGCCTGTGTCCAAGGGCCATCCTGCCCTGGGCCAGAGTGGCACAGAGCTCCAGCTGTGGGTTTGCAGTGTGCAGGAGCTGCAGCTGCTCCCTCTGTTGCCCAGATTTGACCTAAACTGTCCTTGTGCTTTGCTGAAAAGCAGCAGTGAAATTCTCCCTGTCTGCTCTGATCCCCCCAGGGCTCCTGGGCATGGGCAGCACAGGTTGTGACCTGCTGGCAGCTCTGGCCCTTGGGGACATCCAGATGTGACTTTGGCAGCCCCTAGCAGTGTCACTCCGGTGCTCCAGCTGCTGCTGTGACAGGGAATGGGTGCCCCTGGGCACGGTGGTGCCTGAGGGCTGCTTGGGGCCAGGTGCCACTTGCCAGCCTCTGGGGACTTTCTGTATGACAGAAATATGGGATAAATGTGCTGCACTTGCCCCTGGCCAGTCATTACACAGCATCTGGAGAGAGAGATCAGAACCATCAGGCTCCTGTCCACAAGCTGCCACGTCCTTTCCATTCTGTTCATAACCCTATTAGCTGAATTTTAATTGTCTTTAGAAGTAAAGGGATCACAACACCCTTTTAGACAGCTGCTCCTGAACCTTGATCTGTGTTGGCTAAATACTTCCCTACTTTTGGCATGAACTTACTCCTGGCAGGCTTATCCTCCTTGTTTGTCTGATGTGTGCTGGCATCAGCAGTTCTCTGCTCCTTGGTGGTTATTTCTGGAGTACTTACAAAGAGCTGTTGTGCTTTTTCTCCACCTTCACTTTTGCTGGTGTGAAGTTTTTGCCAGTGAATCTCCTCTGCACCTGTTGAGGTGACCTGTAACCAGATCCCTGGAGCACAGCGGTAGATAATGGTTAGGACAGGCAAGGCTGCAGGGGAACAAACCTTTCCCTCAGCTTTTCTTCTCAGCTTGTTCAAGCACATCTGGAGCTACTTCCACCACCTGCTGGGTGTCACAGGGGGGAGAGAGCCAGGCAGTCCCTGTTTCCAGCAGAAATGCCTCGCTTCATTCCTGGTTCATTTCAGCAGCATCCTAATGATGATTACAGTCCTACAGCCAGTCCCAAATTTTCTTCCTCAGTTATTCACAGGTGATGAACTTCTCTTAGTGCAAGGATTGCTGTTGAACTTGACTCTATTTTTAGTTGAATCTCCCTGATAATTCTCCTTTGCTCTTGCCCAGATGAAGATCTCTTTCAACGAGACGAGTTTGCAGACGATGTTTGAGTACCCCTCAGAGAGCTCCCTGGCAGAAGAGGATGAGGAAGAGGAAGGACACGCTTCTGAAACAGAGGAGGAAAAATCTCGTACCTTTTATGTTCCACGCCCAAACAGCACTTTGCATCCCAGTACACCTAACTCAGGTGAGTGAGGCACTGTGTTGGCACTGTGGGGTTTCTGGTGCTGTCTGACACTGCTCACGTTTCCCATGAACTCTTAAGGGGCTCCACATGGGTGGAAATGCTGCAGATGGGCTGGGCCTGTTGGGATCCTGGTCCCACTTCTTTTTGAGGTGGTGAGAAATATTTACCTCATCTTTCTCCTTCCAGCAGATTTATCCAGCTACACCCCAAAGCACTCTGTGAAGTTCAGTGAGTGGCAGGAGCAGAAGTATGAGGGTCCTGCTGCAGAGGGACCCCTCCCAAAGGAAGCTGATGCCCATGGGAACCAAGTCATGGTGAGGCTATAAATAATCAACTCTTGTGCTCTTTTGTGGTGTGGGGGTTGTTCCAGGCAGTGGATGGGACAGGATGTGCCTTTCCCTGCACACCTGTGTTTGTGTTCCTGCCCAGGGAG
This sequence comes from Parus major, assembly GCF_001522545.3. NCBI lineage: Eukaryota > Metazoa > Chordata > Aves > Passeriformes > Paridae > Parus > Parus major. The sequence goes on along the minus strand of NC_031785.1, from coordinate 9,250,047 downwards.
CTGTGTCACTGCTCCCAAGGGACCAAAACACTGTCCCACTGCCACTACCATAGCTGGCTCTGTGAAGGAGACTCAAGGCAGCTGGCACACTCTGTGCTCAGCACAGGAAAGACGTGGATCTGTTGGAACAAGTCCAGAGGAGGCCATGGAGATGCCCCTCTGCTCTGGAGCCAGGCTGGGAGAACTGGGGGCCTTCACCTGGAGAAGGGAAGGCTCCAGTGAGACCTCAGAGCCCCTTCCAGGACCTAAAGACAGCTTATAAAAAACAGGGAGATTGATTTTTTTATTTTTCTTTTAAATTGATAGGACAAGGGGGAACAGTTTTAAACTAAAAGAGATTTAGATTAGATATTGGGAAGAAATTGCTCCCTGTGAAGCTCTGGAAGTGTCCAAGGCCAGATTGGATGGGGCTGGCAGCCACCTGGGATAGTGGAGTGTGTCCCTCCCTGCTCCTGGCACGAGGCTGGAACCAGATGGGTTTTAAAATCCCTTCCAACCCAAACCATTGCAGGACTTTGACACTCCTGGGCACGTTTGGGGAGGGGGGCACTAACTAAACACATCCAGCTCAGCCAGGCTGGGAGCCAAGGCACCATGCAAGGGTGAGGGGCTCTGACAGCACCGTGGTCTCCCTGTGCTCTGCCCACAGCTCACCCCGGCGGAGAAGGGCGGTCTCTCGGATTTCAGCAGCGAACCCGCGCTCTATTTCTGAGCTGGAACCGCCACCCAAACCGCCCCCAAACCACGGCTTTCCCCGGATCCTGCTGCCAAGGGTGGAACACCTGCTCTCGGGCATCTTCAGAGAATATTTGCACTGGATTTTGGGACCCAATTACTGCTTTCAAGGCGATTGATTTATTCTGCCTGTGGCCTTGCATATTCCTTGTTCAAGATCAGCTGCTGGTTAGCAAGTGTGGGGAGGACATCTGTAATCCTGGGGTGGATGTTGATTTTTCTTACTGCTAGTCTGAGTCCAGGCACTGTGCAGGGTCTGGAAAGCTTTTGCAATCCTTCTCCCCAGTGGAGGATGGCTCTGGAGTTGGAGCTCTGGGCAGCAAGGCAGGTTCACAGCGTGGCTGTGATTTGACACACTGGGTGTCACTGAAGCTTCAGGGCTTGTCCTTTGCGTGTTTCTGGCTCTGGTTTCACTGAAACATCATGGAATTCATGTGCCATGAGTTATGCCATGAAAAAAGCCAGTTACATGCTTGTGGAGTTCACTGAGAACACCCTGAGGGAGGGATGGGAAAAGCAATGAATGCCTTTAGCTTTAGGTGTTATTTTTGCACCAATGAGTAGAAAAATGTCCAGACTGTTTTGAGCCTCTTGAAGACTTCCAAACATTGGCCATAGCTTTGGTCTGTTCTTCCCAGCTCTGGCATCCAGTCTCTGGGAATTGCTGGTTGTGCTCCAGTTTGCCAGCTCCTCTTGTTGCTTTGTCCCAGATCTGATTGATCTCTCTTGGTTGCTTCCTTCAAGCCACACTTGCTCTGCTCCTCTAATCAAAGCACAGGAGGGCAGTTTCACTCCTTTCTTCTGCAGAACTTGAACAAGGAATGTGGGTTATTTTTGTTTTTTCTAGGATTTTTATAGTTCTATTGTAATTGTTTAATGCAGCCAATATGCAAAGGACTCTGCTAGAATCTTCCATTCAAGTTTTCTACTACTGTAAACTCAGGGTCAAAATTGCACTCTGGAACAGATGGAGCAGTGCTGCTAATGAGATTTGTACTTTGGGATTAAAAGAGATGTGGTGAGAACAGATCTGGCCTCTTTGGGCTTTATGGAATGAGTGGTACCCCCATGTGGGGTGTGATCCAAAGGATGATCTGGTATTTTGATTAAATTTGATGGTTACTGGTTTGTCTCTTATAGATGGTATCTGCTCAAGTGACACTGGTCTGTGAACTGAAAATGCTTTGCATACCTTGCACTTGGTTTGGTGTCTGTTGTAGCAGCAAGGGAAGGTTGTTCTGCTAAAAAAAAATACAGGATTAAATGTTAGGACATACCTACATGTAGCTGTTCCCTTCTGCCCTGGGTGCCTAAATACTTTTGGAAAGATAATGCAAAAAAAAAAAAAAAGAAAAAAAAAGAGCTACTCAGTAGTTTGTTAGATGTTGGTTGGGGGGGGCACAAAGAAACATTTTGCACCTCCTTGTCCATTCCAAGCTGGTTTCAGATCTGCTGCCTGTGTGACTTTGCCAGAAGCAGGATGTGTCTGCAGTGCACCTGCCTGGGACATGACACAAGGACCATGGAGCTCCAGGCGTTGAGGCTTCTCCCATTAATGAAATACTTCAGGATAAGGTGCTGAGACTGGGCTGGAATCAGGGAAAATGTGAGACTGCTGCTGACTGCTAGATTTAAGGGATGAGTTTTCAGCAGAGCTTTTCTAGCAAAAAATGTCCCAGTGAACATCTTTCCCTGTGGAAAAACCCAGGTCAATTTAAGGCAGCTCTGTTTCTAGCACAACTGCAGGTGATAAAGCAAAGCTGCTTTCAACTCAAGTTAGGGACAAGGGGTCTGAACTAGCCCTGGCTTAGTTCTCCTGTGGATCCATGAGGAATGCTAAAGCCAACACTGTCCTGCAGCTCCAACACTGCTCTGGTTCTCGTGGGAGCCAATTCTGTGCCTGCAGCCCTGTGGGCAGGACAGCTCGGGGGTGTGGCAGTGCAGAGTGTGCTGCTGGCTCTGCTCCTTCCCCCGGTGATCCTGCTCTACCTCGGAGCTGGGATTCACACCTCACTGAGCACTCCTTTGCACTTCCCAGCTCCATGGCCTAATCCCTGCCCGGGTCCTCCAGCTCCCTGCGGGCAGAGCAGGGTGAGTGCTGTCCCAAGGGCAGGAGCTTTAGCTGATGGCTCACCTCCTGGGATGTGCCTCAGGATGGCTGTGCTTAAAATGAAGGGTATTTTTTTTTTTTGTAAATGCCTACCCTGATCTGGAGCATTTGAGGATCAGCTTTAGTGGATCTCTGACTAATACCAAAGCACATCTGAAAGGAACATGTACTTCTGCAAAGCAAAGGCTTTTATTAAATGTGTGGCATCCTTGTCCCACAACAGCAGCTCTCTCTGGCCAACAGGACTTTCCAGGCTGAAGAAGAAATTTAGGAATGCTTTTGTCGACGTACTCGTGGTCCTAATGAAGTGCTTTGTGGCTCAATGGCTTTACCAAGATCCCCCATTTCTTCCTTCAGGAGATCTAGCAATGTCTGAGAATTGTCCAGTATCTGGGAAAGAAATAAAAATAGCTTATTTTTACATAAACTGTTTCTCTTATGAATTCCCTTTCAATTCAACTGATCTGCCTTGCAGCAATAGGGGTTCTCCCACCCTTCAGGCTCTAATTCCCGGTGATTTATTATCCTCACTGTGGGAATATCTGTGGGAGAATTTCTGGTTTGTGTTCATATTCTGAATAAGAAAGGCCCTAAGCAATTTATCTGCCATGGAGCACTAGACAGAGAACTGCCTGAAGCAGACTGGGGTGTATTTGGTTGGTTTGGGGGGCTTTATTAAGGGAGATTTGGTACCTTGGGCTTTTTAGATCAGTATTAAATTATGCTCAGCAGACCCAGTCTTAACTCTTTTCCACTGTTACAACTGCACATTTTGGGTTTCAGGCTTCAAGACTAACTCAAATCTACAGTGACCTTATGGCAGACTAGATCTGTTATTAATTTTCTCCTATTTTTAGCTCACTGTGTACATAATCTAATATCCCTGCTTCCTATGCTCTAGGCTACAACATATTTAGGGGACCTTTCTCCCTGTCCATCTCACCAGTTAAAACTTTTAACACAGTGGACAAACTGTAACCAAATGTGATGGTTATAGTCCCAAAAAAAACTATGTTCCTTTGAGTTTGTGGAAAATCACCAAGTGAGGAGCTGAGGAAGTGCCCCACAGGACAAGGTGCTGGAGGAAGGTGAAGTCCTGTGGGGGCTGGCAGAAAGCAAGGAGTGACAAAGCAGGGATGTACATCCACAGGAAAGGAACTCTGTTACTTTCTGTCTGTGGAACACCAGCATCTCCTCCTCACCACCTCCTTCTACCTCCCGTGTCAGTTCCTTTCAATAAACAAATTAATCCGCAGGCTGGGGGTGTGACTTGGATCTCAGGTAAGGTTTCTTTTTACAGGGGCTGTTGGTTTGTGTACCTTACAACACAGTTTTTAAGCTTTTAAATTTTTATATGAGTTTCCCCCTTCACTTCAAACCATCAGGTCTTGAAGGAGGTCGAGGAAACAGCTCCAGCTTCATCTGACAAGTGATTGCCGGGGAAAGCACTGACTTGGGGACAGAAGAGGAGCTGACACAGTAGTTGGTCACATCCAAAATGCAAACTGGAGGAGAATTTAGGCAGCAGCTAATGGGGGTATTTCTGACACAAACTCTGCCTGGTCACCAAGAGGAAGATTGTTACTCATCTGAAAAGAGGCTGGGAAGATCCTTTTTTAAAAAACAAAAAGCTGTTGGTGTTTAATACAGAACAGCTCTGCCCCTGTCTGTGGGGATCAAGCAGATCCCGCCTGGCAGTAACACACACAGGGACCAAAAAGAAACTACACTAAATCTTGGGCTCTCCTCCAGTCTCAACACACCGAGCGCCCTGAGCGCTGCTCGCTGTCAGTACCTGCCCGGAGGCCGTGTCCATGTCGGCGATGGTGCGGGCGATGTGGGCTCGGGCGGACCGGAGCCCGGCCAGGCTCTCGCTGGTGTCGGACAAGCGCCGGGAGAGCAGGGCGAGCCGAGCCTGCAGCCGGCTCCGCTCCACCTCCTTGGCCCGGATCCGCCCGCTCAGCTCGTTCTGCCGGGCGCGGAGCTCCGCCAGCCCTGCGGGACGGCAGCGTCAGACGGGCCCGCTCCCCCTGCCCGGCCCCCGGCCCCGCTGCCCGCCCGGCCCCGCTCACCCTCCCGCAGCGCCTCGTGGTGCCCCCGCAGCGCGGCCCCGGTGCCGCTCATCGCCGCCGCTCCGCCCCTTCCTGCGGCCCGAATGGAGCTCTCGGCCGCCTGGCACACGCTCAGCACCGCGCTGGTGCCGCCCGCCGCGCTGGGGCTGGTGAGCGGGGACCGAGCGGGGACCGGGCGGGCCCTCACGGGTCGCTGCGCTCCGCCGGGCACGGGGCAGGCCCGAGCCGCCGCCCCCCGGGATGCTCCGGCCTCGGCTCCTCCCCGGCCGGGCCTCGCCGGCTCTGGGTCCGCGGGGCGGGTGGGAACGGCCGGGGCTGAGGGAGGAACGGCCGGAGCTGAGGGAGGAACGGCCGGGGGTGGAGGGAGGAACGGCCGGGGCTGAGGGAGGAACGGCCGGGGGTGGAGGAGGAACGGCCGGGGCTGGAGGAGGAACGGCCGGGGGTGGAGGAGGAACGGCCGGTGTTGGAGGAGGAACGGCCGGGGCTGAGGGAGGAACGGCCGGGGCTGAGGGAGGAACGGCCGGGGCTGAGGGAGGAACGGCTCGGGCCAGGGGAGGAACGGCCGGCGCTGCCGGGGCCGGGGAGGAGGGGAAGGAGCTCCTGGGAGTGCGAGGGGTGGTGGCTGCTGGGGGCTGTCAGGGTCCAGCCGCCCCTCTCCCTATCAGCCCAACCAGGAGCAGGACCAAAAGGCCACAGCTTGCCCGGCCGTGCTGTGGCTCTGCTCCCACTCCGTCTGATGGAACTGGTGTTGGCCAAAGAAGGGTTTTGCTCCAGAGCCCTGTATTTTGGGTGCCCAAGGGTGGCTCACAGCATTCCCACCAGCAGCTGTGTCCTGCAGCGGCCACCAGCAGGGACAGCAGTGATGTGTGCGGGTGTGAGCCCTGGGAGGGTGCGCTGGGCATCCAGCGGTGGGCTGAGACCCTGGCAGGTCACCGTGGAGGAGCAGCATCCCTGGCAGCAGAGTCCCAGTGTCCTCCAACAAATGCTTACCTTGTGTTCCCTCCACTTCCCAGGCAACCCCGAGGGCTGAAGCTGCGGGGCCGCTGCAGGATGCCGAGCTCCGGGCAGCCCTGGAGGTGCTGCAGTGCTACGACTTGCACTCCATCGTGGAGGAGTGGTTCATCGAGGTGCTGCAGACTGACCTGCAGGCGAATATCGCCCCCGAGTTCTGGATCTGCATTAGCCAGTATGAGAACATGGTTGAGGAGCCCCAGTGCGCAGTGCTGCTCCTGGATGCGTTCAGGCTGCTCAAGTGCCGCCTGGAGCCCTACCTGAACAGCCTGGAGCTCCTGGAGCAGTGGACCAAAGCAGGCCTGCTCCTGGGGACAGGTGCTCAGACGCTGAAGGAGAAGGTCTACACCATGTTCAAAGCTATCCTCTTCTTCTCCACGACCAAATCCTTCCAGGAGATGATCCAGCAGTTCTACAGCCGCACGTTCAGGATATACATGCGGCAGTGGAAGAAAGGAGAGGATGGAACGAACGAGAGTGAGAGCAGCATGAGTGAGCCCGAGCAGGAGAGTGACCCAGAGGAGGGCGGAGGAGAGGGCCAGCTCTGTGCAGGCTGCAGCAGCAAGAGGGAGCAGTGCTGGTGCCCTGAAGCCATGGGACAGTTCCAGCAGCTCAATGACATTCTGTAGGTATCTCACGGGGTGGTGGCTGTCACTCGGAGCAAGGGGGAGTCTGGATGGGGAGCAGCAGCAGGTTTTATTGATCCCTGAGAACAGGAGGAGCTGTGTGAGGTCAGGCAGTGTCATGGTGGCGGGTAGAGAACTCAACATGGACTTTCTGCTTTCAACTGGTGGTTGAACAAGAGCAGATCTTTAGACAGAACATTCCTCTCCCTGGATATGAGAATATTCTCCTCTTGCTCTGAGGTCTCTGACCACAAAGAACAAGCTAGTACAAGGTGTCCCTGCCCATGTCAGGGCTTTGGACTAGATGATCTTTAAGGTCTCTTCCAACCCAAACCATTCTCTGATTCTATGAAAACTCTTTAAAATTAAAAGGCTTCTGATGGCTGTAAATAATGTCAGTAAGGAAGATGGGATAGCAGTCATGCCGTGTGTTGCACAGGTAGCACATCTCTGTGGGCTCTCAGAGCTTGTGGCCTGAGCTGGGCCTGCCTCAGTGGAATGCACAGGGAGGGTGGTGCCTTCAGCTATAAGATTTTCTTGATCTGCTGGTGCCTTTGCCCCCACACGTTCCTGACAGTGTCCCTGTGCCCGCAGCCGCCGGCTGAATTTGCTGGAGAGGGTGAGCGCTGATGCTGTCACCACCATCTTGCACAGGATGATCGAGGAGAGGATGGAGCAGCGCTGCCGTGGGGAGTACGAGCACTCCTTCCTCAACGAGTTCCAAGAGGTAAGGCAGGTGTGGGGGCAGTGAGAGTCCTCCCTGGGAGATGTGCAGCTCTTGTTGGGTTTTAGCCAGCAGGCTAAAAGCAGATTCCAACTTCAACACCTGGTCCAGGGCTTTGACTTCCAGCAGGCCTGGCAGGAGAGGTGGCTAAAACTCCCAATTTTGGCTGATTGTGGAGGGGAAGGTTTGCTCTGACCTGTGCATGAAGGACTGTCACATTTCACCTCGTGATGTCTGTAGTAATGAGGGAATTTCTGTGGTTCCAGTTCAAAAACCACAAGATCAGCACCTGGCCAGCAGAGGGCTCTCCCTCTGTGTAGGTGAGCCCATAATTAGAATATCCTGTATCTTCAGTTAAAGTTCCAATTCTTTCAGCTGGGCTTTCCCCAGCTATAATCCAGGCTGGGGCACATTTGAAGAGCAGCTGGGGGTGATGCTCCTTGTCCAGCTGCCTCTTTCTGCCAGCTGGGGTGGGTTAGGATGTGGCATGCAGCTCTGTGTTCACATCTGTTTCTCCCTTTCATCTGCAGTGGATAGAGAAGGTGATTGGGTGGCTCAGCAGGGTGTTCCTGCAGGATGGCCCCTCGGCTCAGCCCTCCCCAGAAGCCAGCAGCACCTTGAAACGCTGGCGCTGCCACGTCCAGAGGTTCTTCTACCGCATCTACGCCAGCATGCGCATCGAGGAGCTCTTCAGCATCATCCGAGGTGCTTCACCCTGGGCTGGGGCTGGGTGGGTGAGAGAGCTCTCTGATGTGCCACACTGCCTCCCCTCAGAGCCTGGCACTGCTCCTGATCACTGCTTGGTTTGCAGATTTCCCAGAGTCAAAGCCTGCTGTGGAGGACCTCAAATTCTGCCTGGAAAGGACTAACCAGAGGCAGCAGCTGCTCAGCTCCCTGAAAAATGCTCTGGAAATGAGACTTCTGCATCCTGGTGGGTTTTATATCCCTGTCTGTGTCCTGACACCGTGAGGAGCCTGGGCATCAGTGGGGATCTACTTGGAGCTGGTCTGGTTTCCTGTTTGAGGAGTGAGGGGCAGTCACCATGCCCATCACACGTTCTTCATGTTCCAGTGGGCATGGCAGCAGCAGCTGATGGCATCCCAGCCCCCTTTGGCCTCATTTCTCCACTGTGGTCAGGAGCACAAAGTTTAGCTTCGGTCCAGGTGGGCAAAGGGTTCTTTGCACTGTCAGGGCTCAGCTCTGAGCCTCCATTCATGCTCAAAACTGGTTTCTCAGGCACACGGATCTGATCTGCCCCATTGCCTTGGGCAGTAGGGCAGCAAAGCCCTCCTCTTCCCACACCACAGATAGAACAGAGAGCTTGGACCATCCAAACTCCTTCCATCCAAGCCATTATTCTGTGCTGCTGGACTCTGACTCCTGCTCCTCTCCTGCAGGAGTCAACACCTCTGACATCATCACTCTGTATATCTCGGCCATCAAGGCCCTGCGGGAGCTGGACCCTTCCATGGTTATCCTGGAGGTTGCCTGTGAGCCCATCAGGAAGTACCTGAGGTAGGAGGAGTGTGGGGCAGTCTGACACATCCCCTTTCCCTCCCCTCACTCGCTCTGTTTCCATTGCTGCTGGCAGGACTCGGGAGGACACGGTGCGGCAGATCGTGGCCGGTCTCACGGGGGATGCTGAGGGCTCGGGTGACCTGGCAAACGAGCTCTCCAAAGCTGACCCAGTGACCCTGGAGAATGGCCAGGAGAGTGATGATGACATCTCAGAGCCAGGGGACTGGGTTCCTGACCCAGTGGATGCAGATCCAGGTGAGATGCTGAGCCCAGCAGTCCTGGCAGCCGGCTGTTTTCCCTGATGGGCTGGAGCCTTCAGCAGCTCCCATCTGGAGCTGGGCTGGGGCAGGTCCCTGTTAACGTCACACTGGATTCCACCAGGGAAATCGAGCTCCAAGCGTCGCTCCTCAGACATCATCAGCCTCCTGGTGAGCATCTACGGCAGCAAGGACCTGTTCATCAACGAGTACCGCACGCTGCTGGCTGACAGGCTGCTGCACCAGTTCAACTACAGCGCTGAGAGGTGAGGCCCCAGCGCCCACAGCCAGGGCTTCCCTGGAAAAATCACCTGAGGTTTCTTTTACCTGCTGTCTGAAGGGTAGAACTTTCAGACTCAGTCCTGTCAGTGGCTGTTTGTGCAGCCAGGAGTGTCTTTGGCTGTTTGCTTTGCAGCTTTGAGTTTGTCTCTAGGATTCCATGCTCAGTCCTGCCCTTGGCTTGTGTTAGAGTAGGAATTTGGAGACACTGACATGCTCTTAGCTCCATCCCACGTGTTGATGGCCCCTCAAGTGGAAGGGATGGGAGATGTGTTTTTCTGAAATACAGAAAGTTCCACCTGAACATGAGGAAGAGCTTTGCTGTAAGGAGAGGTGACTGAGGAGTGGAACAGGAGCCCAGAGAGGCTGTGAATTCTCCTTCCCTGGAGATATTCCAAGCCTGTCTGGACACAACCCTGAGTGATTGCTCCAGGGGACCTGCTTGAGCAGGGAGGTGGAACTGGATGAGCTCCAGTGATTCCAGCCTGAACCATTCTGGGATTCTGTCTTTAAAAAGCTGCTGGCCTAGAGGAGGTGGCTGTTCCTCCCTTGGTACCAGGAGCCATCCTGGGCAGACACTGTGCCTTGCAAGGCTTCCTAGGAAGAGCATCCTTGTGCCAGGGACTTCCTTTTTTTGGCTGTGTGGTGAGGGGTGGAGGCCAAGCCAGGTTTGTCCTGCTGAGGGCCCCGTGCCTGACCTGCTGTGTCTCTTTCCAGGGAAATCCGGAACGTGGAGCTGCTGAAGCTCAGGTTTGGTGAAGCTCAGATGCACTACTGTGAAGTCATGTTAAAAGTAACTCCTTTTATTTTTTTAATTCAAGTCCTGTGTGTCTGAGCCCATTGGGGAAGGGGAGGGACTTGAGGAGTGACCCAGAAAGGGTTTTTTAGGAAAGTGGGGGCTCCAGAATGCCAGAGAGGGGCTGATTTGTGGCAGGCAGGAGTGCATTTAAATCATGTCTGTTTTTAAGCCCTGTGGGTTGGATTATCAGCTCTGGGGAGTGGTTGCTCTGGTGCTGCTGTCTCTCCTGCCCTTCCTGCAGTATCCTGGCATTGAAGAGCTGGGCTTGTCCAGCTCCTCTGGGGGTGGGACTCTGGAGTTTGATTCTTTTGGAGCACTCTGGGAAGAACACAGGTGTGGAAGGCCTCCAGTGAAGGCAGCATTGAGTTATAACCCCTCCCTCTAACATCCCACAAATTTTTCTGAGTACGTAGCAGACTTCCAAGTAGAATACACATGAGATCACGTCCTTTCCATCACCCTTTGGAGAGAACACTGTTCACCTTGTTGAAGCCTCTCCTTCAGCACTGGTTAGCACTGACTGTGAAGGGGAGGAGCCCCCTGAGCCCCCTGTGCCTGTTGCAGGACATGGCCGACTCGCGGCGCATTAACGCCAACATTCGGGATGAGGAGGAGAAGCTCCCTGAGGAGGAGAGGCCTCCCTTCAGCCTCGTGGCTGTTATCCTGTCCAGTGAGTTCTGGCCACCACTCAAAGAGGAGAAGCTGGAGCTTCCAGAGCAGGTCAAGGAAGCCATGGAAGCGTATTCCAAGAAGTATGAGAAACTAAAGGTGAGCCCAGCTTAACCCTCCTTAGGAAAGCTTTATCCAGTCCCCTTCAGCTGCTGGTTGGCCCACGCTGTTACAGTGGGGTTTGCATTAAACCACCATCCCAGTGGTTCCTGCTGGGAGATCTGCTGGGATCAGCTGCTTCCCCCTTTTCCCAGGCCATGAGGACCCTGAACTGGAAGTACCACCTGGGGCTGGTGAGCCTGGACGTGGAGCTGGCTGATCGCACGCTCTCCCTGTCCGTGTCTCCTGTGCACGCTGCCATCATCCTGCACTTCCAGACCAAGAGTGAGCACTGGGCAGCCCCTGTCTGTGCTTCCATGGCTGGGAAAGACACGTTCCTCGGGCAGCTGGAGGCTCTGAGAGCTCTGGCAGGAGGTCCAAGACCTGGTGCATGGGTTTGGTTCTCCCACAGGGTTTCCAGCACCCAGCAGGGCCACAGCTCTGCACCCCTCTGCTTGTTCTGGCAGTGCCTCCCCTGCCTTACCCAGCTTCCTTCCAAATCCTGGCAGGCTTGGGTGTGGAAAGTTTCCTGTTCTCCATCTCCTGTCTGATTTCCATGGTCTCTGCAGGCACCTGGACGCTGACAGAGCTGAGTGAAGTGCTCAAGGTGCCCGTGACGTCGCTGAAGAGGAAGATGACGCTGTGGCTGCAGCAGGGAGTCCTGCGGGAAGAGCCCGAGGGCACCTTCACCGTCATCGAGGAGGAGCAGAAGGACCAGGTGGAGAAAGTTGTTCTGATTGACAGTGACGAGGAGGGGGACTCTGCCATGGCCTCACAGGCTGACCAGAAGGAGGAGGAGCTGCAGGTACCTGTCCCTGTGGTGATGCAAACATCCTGTGTTTTGGGTTTGGGGAATCTGATCAGGATGATGGATTCAGTTTGCACTATGGATTCACATTTTCCACTGCAAGTGGCCAAGTCCAGCACAAACATTTGGGTTTTCAAGTGGGTATCTCTTGGTTAATCTTTTGATGCTGGATCACAGCCTTCCCTCCAGACAAGTGCCCAACTGCTGAGTAAGGGAACCATTTGGAAATCTCCAAATTGGTTTTTTTTTTTTAGTTTAAAAAAAGAAAAGAAGTCTGAGACATGATTTCATATTTGAAAATAGCCATAACTACTTTGGATGCACCCAAGCAACACTTTTTGGCACTTCTGACTGCCCAAAAAACTTACCCAGTACTAACAGCTGGATCTCTGCCTTCTCTCTGTTGTGGTTCCTGGACATTTCCAGTGCCTTTCCTGCCCATGAGTCATACTGTGTGTGTTGTGCACACAGCATTGTCATACTGGTGTTCATCCACAGAGGGTCATGTGTGTGCTGCAGGTCAGATCCCACTGGCTAGCTCAGTGTCCCAGCACTTTGCTGCTGTTGTTGGATATGCCCTGTTTGAAGACCCCATGCTCATGGCTGAGAGCAGAACTTAGTGCCAGCTGCATCCCTGCCCTGTTTTTGGGATATTTGCTTTATGCTGTAGTGTCAGTCATTCACTGTGGCCTGTGTCCCTCTGCAGCTGTTCTGGACGTACATCCAGGCCATGCTGACCAACCTGGAGAGCCTGTCCCTGGAGAGGATTCACAGCATGCTCAAGATGTTTGTGATGACGGGCCCCGTGGTCACTGAGATCGATATCCAGGAGCTGCAGGGATTCCTCCAGAAGAAGGTCCGGGACCAGCAGCTCATCTACTCAGGGGGTGTCTATCGCCTGCCCAAGAACTGTAACTGACCTGGCAGTGTCCCTGGGCACTCCTGCCTGTGCCTGAGCTCTGCTCCAGAGTGCCACCAGCTCTCAGGGTCCTGCTGGGGGTTCTCTGCCCTGGGGGTTCTCTGTACCCCCTTCCCCGAATGGCTGTCAGCTCAGCACAAGCCTGGACACCCCACATCTGGGTCTGCTCCACACATTCCTCCCTCCCTCATGTGAGTGCCTGGGCCCACCTCCCTGGTTAATAAATAAATCTCCTTTTTCCAATGGTGTCAACTCTTTTCTTTCCTCTTGGCACCTCCCCATGCTGGAGGGGCAGGCAGGAAGCTCCTCAGTCTGCCAGGCACTGTCTGTCTTTCCTTGGTCTCCATGTGCAGCCCCAGGAGGTTTTGGGAGGGGGCTGTGGGCTCCAGCTGCTGTCTGGGGCTCTGTGTGTGGCTAAAGCAGTGTCTTGGAGCTGGATGTGATGAATGAGACCCTGGCCAAAACCAAGGCTTGGGGGAAAACTGCAGGGTGCCCTTGTTTGGGACTCTTAAATTGTGTGGAATAATTTTATTGTGGGATGAAAAATGCTTTAGATGGATGAGATGTAGCAGTTCTTCAGGGCAAGCTGGTTATTCCTGGAGGAGATCCAGTGGATTATCCAGGCCCTGGTGGGATTGCTTTGTCCTGGCACAGGTACCTGTGTGTGTCCCAGCACCACGGGGCTGCCCTTGGGGATGTTGTCCTGGGGAGCTCCAGGGCTGTTGGCACCACAGGAGGAAATTGGGTGGGATAATCCCAGAGCTCCTGGTTAAACATTGTCCCCCAGCCAGCTCTGGAGCAGTTTCAGGATTCTATCACATCCCTGCTCCATGGTGTCCAGTTCTGCTTTCCACATGGGTTTTGCTCATCAGGAGGAATATGCTGGGAAAATCTGGCTTTTACTAAACATATGTTTTCTGTGAAGCAACCAATGGGTTTCCACAGCCCAAGGAGTTGTTCTCCTCCTCTGCTGAGTCTTCAGTCCCAGCCTGTGAGTGCTGTGGCAGCTGGAATTGAGACTAAACAGAGCCACAGGTGAGCCATGGGAGCAGCTGTGAGTGTGGCCTTCCACCCAGGTGTGTGAGACACCTGTGGAACATGGAAATCACCCTCTATTTAACACTGAACCTTGCTTTTCAGTGCCTAAAGCCCACAGATCCCTGTGGCATCCCTCCAGCAGCTGCAGGGTGCAGCAGTTCTTTCCCCTTTGGGTACTTTGGTGCTTTCCTGTGTGATAAAGCACGATTTCTTGATCCCCTGGGGCACTTTGCTCCAGGATGGCACTGGGAACCTGGTGCATCCTGTTACAAAGGTTCCCTGTACTGAAGAGAGTCTGGTGATAACTGGATGAACCCCAGCCTGTGATTACTTCAGGTAAAGCCAAAAAACCCTCAAAGGGCAGCAAATCCAGGATGGCAACAGCAGGGAAAGGATGGACATCCATGCCTGAGTGCCCAAGAAACCTTTCCCTTTCTTCCTTTCCTCTCCACTTTTTCCTTTGTTATATTTCCTTTTTTTCATGAAAGAACATTGAGCACATGGAATGATGTGGAAGGGCTGGGGGTCAGTGGGGTCAATGCCTGCCAGCCCAGGGTGTGCCAGCCCCATCCCTGAGTGTCCCAAGGAGTGTCCCAAGGAGTGTCTGGTTGTGCTGTGGCTGTGACAGGGCAGCAAAAAGGCTCCTTTTGATGTGGGGAGATGAAAGCAGCTGCCAGTTTGGAGCAGAGCTGGCAGCAGGGCTGTCCCCACTCACCACAGAGCCACTGCTGGGACAGCCCAGGGTGACTCAGGGCCGTGGCTGCCTCTGCTTTGCTTATGGATGGAAGAATATCGATTTATTTAGGTGTTGTGCAGGTGGATTCATTGCTCTGTGGTGTTTCCTCACCCCAGTGCAGGGGCTGTGGGGCAGTGAGTGTGTCCTGTCCCCCATCCCAGCAGCATTCCCACACTCTGGGCACTCCCAGCCCTCCCCAAAGCCGTGGCTGTGCCTTGGAAGGGCAGGGGATGAGCATCATTCCCATCCTGACTCTTCCCACCTCCCTCACACTCCCCAAGGGCTGGACCTGGGGGCTGTGAGGAGTTTGTCCTTCCTGAGCTGGAGGATGAGCAATGCCACCACTGAGGGGACCTGGAGTCACCTCTCTGCCCGTGGGAGGTCCTGGTGTGGCAGAGCCAGAGCCACCAGCTGAGCTGTGGTGTGGCTGTTTCAAAGTGTTACAACAGGAAAAATTCTGGTTTAATGACTGCTTCAGCCTTCATGGAATATAGAAGTCTTAAAGTTAATTGAAACAAGCTGGAAATGGGATTTTTTTTGGTGAACAGAGGAAGCTGGGGAAAAAAAAAGGCTTTGTGCTGTTCCCTCTGCCACTTGCTGTGCTGTGCTTCAGGCTGGAGCTGTGTCTGCTGGCCAGGGCAGTCCCTGTCCCAGGGCTTTGCAAATCACTCCAACTCCAGAGGAAAAGAAGAAAAACGTGTTTATAGCTCAGAAATGCACATAAAATTGTAGAACCATAGATTCACAGGATGGCCTGGGTTGGAAAGGACCCTAAAGCTCATCTCTTTCCACCCTTCATGGGTCAGGACACCTTCCTCGAGCCCAGGCTGCTCCAAGCCCTGTCCAGCCTGGCCTTGGACAACTTTTTTTTACTCCTTGGATGCTTGGGAATGGCTCCAGTTCTTTGGGGGTGTTTTGCAGAGCCCTTGGTGATGATACAGACCTTGGGAAGGTGTTACAGTGATTTTCTCCAACACAAGGTGATATCCATGGCCCTGGGGGATGCTGCTGGTGGGACAGGAGAGTGCTGTCTGATACTTCCCATATTATTTCCCAAATTTCCCATTTTTTTTCCTAGATGTGCTCCTTCTGTATTCCAAAGCAGCGTGAGCTGGTCCCTGCCCTCTCCCCCTGCCTGGTGCTGGGCCTGGATGGTGCCTCACAGCACAGCCAAGACCTTCCCTTTGGCAGATGAGGGGCTGAACCTGCCCAACCCATTTTTCTTAGCTTTTACCTCTTTTTCACCGTTTTAGTGAGGTACAGATGGAGCTCAGCTGGAGGAGAAAGAAACAGCAGATTCAACTTGGGTTTTAGGAGTGGTCATCTGACCCAGCACCCCTTGAAAACAAGGAATGAGATATAAAAATCCTGTGACACAGAGCACTCCCCTCATTTACCTTGATCTATTTATAAACTGTTTGGAAGGGTCACGATAACCCAGGCAGGATGCGGGGGACATTCCCCAGCCCAGGGATAAATTGTTTGGGTTATTTAGGATGTGTTAAAGCTGCTCACAGAGCCTGGAAATTCTTGCTAAGAATGGGATTGGGAAGAGTGAGGGGTCTGGCTTGATGGCCCCAAGAATGCATCCAGGGAATTTCCACTGGGTTTAGGATTCAGAAGGGCTGATGGTTCAGGGGGAGCCCAGCAGCAATTCAGGGCACATCAACACAAGGTGGGTGATGTAAAAGGAAAGAAATCCACCCCCAGCCCAATCCAGAGCTGATGTGGCTGTGGAGCTGGGGAATCACACTGCAAAAAGGATAAATTCATGCTTGGAAAAAAGGCCTTTGGGTCTGGGAATGACCCTCCAAAACTTGAAGGAAAACCCTAAAGCTGTAACATAAATTGGTGTCTCCTGGTGGGTACCAAACCCAAAGTGCCCAAAGCAGTGGGTACCCCTCAGAGGCTTGTACCAAAATCTCTGCTCAGGGCACGGTCCCCCCCTCCCTGGCACATTCTCTCCCCTCTCTCCCCGTGTGGGAGAGGCTGTGTTTGTGCAGGATTTGCATCCGTGGCCGCAGGAAGAGCTGTGGCACCTCCCATCCCCATCCCGGCCCCGCACCCGTTTCCTCCCCGTGGGGCCCAGCCGGGGGAACACGGGGGGGACAGGGCTGGTGGCCCAAATTTGCTCCCACATGGCCCCCATGCACTGCCCTGAAGCCCCCATGTGCCCCCCATATCCACCTCCCTCACCTGCAGGCATCCTCACCCCAAAAATCCCATTAAAACATTACCTCTCTGCAGGTCCCCCCAGTGTGTCCCCTCCCCACAGCTTGTCCCCAACAATTTGGGGTGCTGGAGGTCCCCAAAGCAGGAGTGGGGGTGGCACCTTCTTGCTTCTCTAAAGTTGAATTTTTCAGAGCTTTGGGGTGGGCTCTGTGTTTTGGGGGGTTTTGGATGGTTACCATCACTCTGCTTGGGGGATGCTCCTCCTCCAAACACCTGAATTAGCCAGAAGAGCATCTCTCTTGGTGGCTGCCCCCAAAACACCTGCCAAGCTCCTGACAATGGGATTTGTGCTTCGGGTCAGCCCTGCCCGGCTTCCCGAGCCCGAGGGCAGCTCCAGCTGTGCCTTCCTGACCCAGAAATCCCCACATTTGCAAGGATTTGGTAGGCAAATCCCGCTGGCCACAGCAGAGGCACCTTCCTGGGGAGATTGCTCAGAGAATCCCCTCCCCTGAAGCTGGGGGGAATTGTGTTCATCACATCCAGGGTGGGATCTGCACAGTGATGCACCAAAACCCCTCAAATTCGGGGGGTTCCTCCTTATTTCAGGTCCTGTGCAGGTTCCAGCTGAGGGCTATCAAAACCAGGAGCTTGAAATACCAGCAAGAGCTCACTTTGTGCTTCTCTGGAGTTACCAAACGGGTTTGTTTTGGAGGAAAAAGCCTCGGCCAGGTTGTGTGAGCGCAGGTGAGAGGTGGGACCGAAGGAAAGAGGAGCTCAGGTGAGGAGGAGCCGCCTGAACTTTTGTGCTGCTGGGCCAGGAAAACCCCGGCAGTTCCTGCTCAGAAAGGATGGAGCCGCTTTCCCCGGGGAGTTTTTGTGCCCACAGCACAACTTGGTCCCAGAAGTGGCCCTGGCTGTCCCCATGTCCCCAAGGGGCTTTGGGAGGGCAGCAGAGCAGGAGCAGCCAGGACCTGCCCAGGGTCCAAACAACCACTCCGGACTTGCAGGGTTTTTTTCCAGGCTCTTTATTTTTTATGGACTCACTCCTTCCCCCTCAGACTGACTCGGTTTTCTCCCTGCTCCTCCTGTTGGCCAGGGGAAGCTCCCAAACACCTCCTCAGCCCAAATGAGCCCCTCCTGGCAGCTCTGACCTTTAGGGTGCCGGGTTCCCAGTGACTGAGGACTGCCAGCCCCAGGGTGGGGATGTTTTTGTCGGGGGATGAGCTCACCCTGTGTTTGTGCAGGATTTGCAAACACACACGACAGGAAGGAACTGCTGGAGAACAGCAGGAGCTGAGAGCAGTGGCAGGGTTAAATTTTTTTGGTGTCTCTTGGCTTTTTTACACGGTGAAGAGAGACCACTGAAGGTGTTTAAATGTAATTCTGAAGCGTAATTTCCTTGTCATGTATCTTAAGTATTGAATAGACAGGCCCCATTTTAAATGCCTCTATATTCTAACTGAACTGAGTGAAATACAATAATTATTACTCTTGGTTCACAAGCCTACCACTTTTGCAAGGTGATGAACTTCTCTGTTTACTGAAGTTTGTGATTCTGGTTAAAGCCGAGCTTTTCTTTTGCAGTACTGAAGTAACATTAGAGCAATTTTCACACATAAAACTAAACCACCCTTAGGTTTTCTTGAAGGGAGGGAAGGGTCTGCAGAATTTTAGAAACAGAATATAGTTAATAAAAAAACCAGAAGGTACGTGAAAAGTTTTAATGCTGCGGTTGGTTTCTGGAGATGCTCCCTGGGTACGGGGAGTGTCCGCACGGTGCCGGGGAGGGCTCCGGCCGGGAGGGGGACACGGACCGGCCCCAGCGGCCATCCCAAGGCACGGGGAGAAGGAAGTGCCGCCCAGGGCCACTCCTCCTCACCATTTCCTCTCTCCGGGGCTGCTTTCTGTGCGGATGAGAGCGGCGACACCGGAGCTGCCGGCCCGTCCGAGCCCGGAGGGCGAGGGGACACCGCGGGTAACTGCGCCGGCATCGGCTCCCCCGTCCTGTCCCCATCCCTCGGGGGTCCCCAGGGCACCCCCGGCTCCATCCCCTCCATCCCCTCATCCCCTCCATCCCCTCCATTCCCGGTCGCTCCTTTCCGCCGCTTTTCCAAGGATGCTCCCGCTGGTTTGGGATGCTTCGGGCTCGTCCCCTTCTCTTTCTGTCCTTCTCCTCTTGCCTTTGGGGCCTGGCAGAGCCTTGGTTGGGCTGGTGGGGTTTGGTGGTGAGCAGGCTGTCGGGGAGGGCTGCTGGCTGTCCCCGCTGTCACCCTGGGGATCAAAGCTCAGTTTCTTCCCGAGCGGAGCCGTGCCCGCATCCCGGGCTTCTCCTCCCAGCCCCTGACCCCTTTATCCGCACCTCCCACAGCTTCGTGCCCCTTCCCCGTGGAAATGCTCCCTTTTGGGTGGAGGGTTTGGCTCCAGCCGGGGCTGAGGGGATCAATATTTAGAATTTCCCAGCTGTTCCCTTTTCTCGGCAGTTTAGCCCATCCCGGGAGGTGCAGCCTCCCCAGCCGAGGGTGCTTTTGACCAACCCCACGGTTCTCTGCTGTCCTCTCCTGCCACCAGGGCCTTTTGCTGCCTGCCTGGGGCTGTCCCCATCCTGCTGCCCTCTCCCAGGCCGCCTCCAGCTGCCCACACAGGCTCCTCTGTTGTGGAAACGCTGTTTTGGAGCAGCAGGGTGCACGAATGCAAACACTGCAAGAGCTACAGCAGGAAAGCTGGAGGATTCCCAGGAGTGTTTCCAAGTGTGAGTTTTCCTGTGGTGTCCAGGCTCAGCACAGAACAGCAATCAGCAGTGTTTACATGAGCACTGGGATGCTGAAACCCAAATTCCTGGGTTCTTTTTTCTGTTGTTTTCACCAAATATTAAATTAAGCTGCCAAAATTGCATCATGGCAGGCTGGCACAGCCTCCTGCCCTGCCCTGACCTGACACTGAGTGCGCAGGGGCTGCTCTTAGAAACTTCCAGTCCTCTGTAAATACCAGCAGGTATTAGGGACTGAGTCATGGCATTAATAGGCTTATTATATTCATGACTGGACAGATTCATTGCTCAGGATGGGGTTTTGTCCTTCCACCCTGCCTTGCTCGGCTCATCTGGAGGGTTGGGCATCCCACACTGGTGGGATGGATGTGCTGGTGGGCTTTTGGGAAGGAGGATTTTGAACATCTCCCAGCTGGTGAGTGCTCAGTCCTCACCGTTCCCCACGGGTCTTGTGGGAGCTTTGGGCTCTCTGCATGGACAGGGAGCAGGAGAGCAGGCTCTGGGCTGTGAGCAGCCAAATCACTTCGTGTTTCAGCTGCAGCAGCACCTGGCTGTGGCCTGGAAATGTCCATGGGGAGTGCTTGGGGTGTCCTGTGTTTCCCTGCCAGGAGCAGCCTCCCAGGCCTTGAGGGGAGCCTGTGACAAAGACAGAGAGGGAATTTTTAGCAGGTCCTGTTATGACAGGGGTGATGGTTTTAAACTGGAAGAGAGTGGCTTTAGAGTAGATATAAGGAAGTTTCTTAGAATGAGGGTGGTGAGGCCCTGGCAGGGGTTGCCAGAGTGGCTGCCCCATCCCTGGAAACATCCCAGGCCAGGTTGGTTGGGGCTTGGAGCAATCTGGGCTAGTGGAGGGTGTCCCTGTCAGTGGCAGGGGTTTGGAACAAGATGCTCTTGAAGGTTCCATCCAGCCATAATTATTCCACAATTCTGTGATCCTTCTGTTCTCCAAAACTTTTCCTGTAAATTTCCATAACCTCTCCCCTGGCATTTAGCCAACCCCCTCTTCACCTGCAAGGGCTTGGGGCTGAGAAAGCTTCACCCTGTGTTTGTGGGGTTGTGCCCAGAGGTTTTTCTCATCCCTGGCTGAGCTCTGTGGTGTGTGTGAGCTGCAGGGGCTGTTCCCCAGTGGCTCTGGGGACAGCTTTGTCCCTTTGGGGAGCTGCAGGCAGTGAGTGAGGGATGCAGGGTGGAGAAGGGGCACAGCTGTGACTGCAGTGGGGACAGCCCAGGGCTCCCAGTGCCATCCTTTGGGTGCCATCCAGCCCTCCCTCCTGCTGCCACCTCAGCCCTTCCTTGTCAGATCCCGCCTGGCTGGTTTTGCCTCTGCACACCAAACCCTGCACGGGGTCAGGAATCAGGTCAGCAATTAGCACTCGGGGTTAATTGCAGCACAGCAGTGGCAGGACAGGCTCACGGTCCCGAAACCAACCTGTGCAGGGAGTGGGAGCGAAGGTTTGAGTTTGAGAGCAGCCAGGAGGGCTGTGGGGTGAAGCAGGGATGCAGAGGGAGCATTTCCCAGTGCCTGTGGCTCCCACCCAGCTCCTGGGCTGCCCTGGGGCTCGCTGGCTGACGGAGGCCGCTTTGCACAGGGGAAGTAAAAGCTTGTCCAGAGCGTGACTTTGTGCAGGTTGGTGGCTTCCTGCTGAGCTGGAGCGAGTTAATAACAAACTCCCAGTGCTCCCTGTCCTCTGCAGACTCCTGGTGCTTTTGGCAAGACCCAGTGTGGATTTTTTTAAGGATGGATGATGAAAGTGCCTCCCCATCCAGGGGCAGCTCTGGTCTCCCCTCCGTGCCAGGCACATCCATCAGCACAGCCAGGAAAATCCTGCCCGGAGGTGCCACCACAGCAGGGATGGCAGCAATGTCACTCCCACAGCCCCAGAGGTGTCCGTGGGTGAGCCAGTGACTTCCCACAGGGTGTGTACGTGCCTGGGTGCATGTGCTGGCACAGAGGTGGGGCTCCCTGCCTTCCTTAAATTTAGCAGGTGTAGGGAAAGAGGAGCGGGCAGCCGTGGTTCACAACATGGCTCAGTCTGTCCTGCTGTCCTGCTGTCCTCCTTCTCACAGCAGAGCCTCTGCCCTTGGCCCCAGCCAGCTCTGACCTTCCCTTCTGCATCTGAAGGCAGTGTTGGGTTTGTGTTACAACATCAACTTGCATGAATTGACACCGAATTTCATCTGTAGTTTTGCATATCTGTCCCATCTTCCAGAAAGTCAGCTTAGGTCTGGAAGTCTCAGCCACCTTGGCATTGCTGATTGCTGCAGGTTTCTGCCCATTAGAAAGGGGAATATCTGTCTAATTCCACTGTTATTTGTCACTTCCTGATGTTAGCAAGGTTGATTTTGCATCATTCCTTTTATTTTTAGAAAGAAGATGATGTGAACAGGCTGTAAGAACCGGATGAGATGGAGGAAGAGCTGCCCTGCTCTGAGGTGGATGGAAAAAGTGTCCTCAGGGATCTGGGGGTGGAGAGCAATCCCACAGGAGACACGTCTGGAGCACGAGAGGTGCCCTGGGCTGAGAGCAGCACAAAAGAAGAGGCTTCTTGTGACCCAGGAATTGTCACCAGCGAGGGAAGTGTGGAGGGAGAGATGCTGGGCAGCGACAGAGACGGGGAAGGGGAAGTTCCCAGCACTGGCAGCGATGGGGAAGAGGAAATTCCTGATGCTGGGAGTGACAGGGAAGGGGAAATTCCCATCACCAACAGCGACGAGGAAGGGAAGATTCCCATCACCGACAGCGATGGGGAAGGGGAAATGCCCTGTGACACAAAAGAAGAGGCGTCCTGCTCTGAGAGTGACACAGAGGAAGTACCAGATGCTGTAATCCCCTCTGCTTCCAAGAAAATAACTTCTATTTCCTCCCCCTTACGGGCCATCGTCCGCCTGCGCCGCTGCTACCGGGGGCTGAAGAAAAGCCGTCTGCACCTGGAGCTCCCTCGGGAAAAGTCTGCCGAGTTTGTCCACACCAGGCTGCTTCAAAGGCAGCTGTCCCTGGGCAGAACTTCCCTCTACAGCCCTTCCATGTCCTTCTTTAACCAGTCTGGCTTTGAGAGCTCCCAGTACTTCACCTTTGACACGTCTGTGGAACATTATTCCGTGAAAAAGTGCAGGCGGAAAAAGAGCCGGAGGAAATCCAGGATGGTCCTGTACCCCGATAAAACAAAGAAATACCTCCCAGCAGAGGAGAAGAGCAAGGCAAAGCGCTGCCTCCTCTTGCTCATTGCCATTATCTTCTTCCAGATTCTCAATGCAATAGAGAACCTGGATGATAACCTCCAAAAATACGACCTGGATGGTTTGGAGAAAACCATGCACCGGGAAGTATTTGGGCAGAAAGCTGCTGTGGAAGGTATTGTGGAATTACTGAAGGACTACCTGGCTACCCACATCCACAACAAGCCCCTGGTGATCTCTCTGAATGGCCCAGCAGGGGTTGGGAAGAGCCACGTGGGCTGGGTGCTGGCCAAACATTTTCGCTCTGTCATGGCCAATGACTTTGTGCTCCAGTATTTTGTGATGCATCACTGCCCCAGCGGGGTGGCTCCCCTCACCTGTGAAATAGATCTGTCTAAGAAGATTTCTGACATGGTTACCAGAGCTGAAATAGAGGAAAAGACCCCGCTGTTTATTCTGGATGAGGTTGAGCTCATGTCCCCTGTCCTGCTGGACACTCTCGGCCGATTCTTTGAACCCAACCAAACCAACGAGTTCCTCAATGCCATCTACATTTTAATAAGCAACCTGGGAGGTGCTGAAATCACCAAGTTCGTTCTCCAGAATGCATCCACTGAGCTCCTGCATCAGCAAAGGGGAGCTGAGGAGCTGCTGAGCATCATCCAGCCGGTCCTGGTCGGTGTCCACCCTCTGTGGAAGGCTGCAGACATCATCCCCTTTGTGCTTCTGGAGAAGTCTCACGTCATAAACTGCTTCCTGGAGCAGATGAGGAGAGAGGGGCTCTATCCTGACCAGAAGCACATTGAAAATTTGGCAAATCAGCTCAGTTACTACACTACAGGGGACAAGCAGTACTCCAGCATGGGCTGCAAGCAGGTTGTGGCCAAAGTCAACCTCCTGTAGGGATTTACCGCAGACACCAAGCCCTGCTCTCGGGATTTGTGAAGTTCTGTGCTCATGAGGAGCGTGTTACGTGCTCAAGGTGTCCTTTCTGAGCCTGCAATGGCTCTGCCCTGCTCCAGGCAGAGGGGTGGCAGCCTGGACAACCTGGCCCCTCTTCTCCAGATCACTTTTTCCTGATGTTCTGTGAAAAAGGAGGGGCAAGGAAGCCAGAGCCACCTCCCAGTAACTGCAAGATGCTTTGTTCCTGACATTCTCATCTGGGATTCTTGTCATTAAGGAGTTTTGAGGTGACATCAAAAGCTGCAGGGTATAAATAGGATGGAACAATCCCTGGGTCACTGCCCCTGCAGAATTTGTCACCTTGTGTGTCTCACTGTCCCCTGGCTCACAGCTCTTGGTCCTGGCAGGGCTGGACCCCTGGCACTGGGACAGTTTGTGGCTTCTGTCCCCCCAAAATGTGCAGGCACCCAGAGCCCTGCCTTCCTCAGCTCCTACATGACCACATCCTCTGGAGATGTTTTTGGACCTGTTCCTGAGCTGTTGCTCCTCTGAGCTCATCCCTGAGCTCACCTTTGGCACCTGCAGTGAGATTTCTGCCCTGCAGGTGTGTTTGGGCTCGCCTCAAAGACTGCTGAGCTGTGCCAGATGGTGCAGAAATAACCTCTGGATTGTTCCTCATCCTCAGAGCTCCTCTGCTTTTTCCCCCTGGGGACACATCACCGTGGTCAGTCTTTATCCAGAAAGCCCAAAGCAGCAATTGGTGGACATTGAGCAACACACACTGGAAAAGAGTTTGGGTGATGGGGTGGGAATCCTGGGCTTGTTCCCAGAGCTGAGAGGCCAAGAAGAAGCTGTTTGCTGTTGAGCCCCAGGTGAGATGTGGCCTGGGGGCAGCTCGGGAGGAGCACACAGCCATTTGAGCAAAACTGAGCAGGTATTTATGACATTGTTTTCTCAGGTTGTGGTTTTGTACAAGATTTCTGCAGCTTGCTGTGAATTCCCAGACAAGAAACCCCGTGGATATTTGCACTGGGGGTTTGATTCACCTCTTTCTAATTGTTGGTCTCCAAAGACTCTGTCACATACTCCAGCTTCCAGAGCTATTGTCAGGAATAAACCCAAACTATCCTGAATAAAATAATTGAAAGTACCTTTCTTTCATTTGACTGAAATGTGGATTTCCTCTCAGATTTCCCATGTGGCTGCACTGCCATGCCTGTACTTCCCAGTGACTCGGGTTGGGAGCAAGGCCAGAGTTTTGTGGTGCATTTTTTGCAGTGTGGGTGCAGCAGCTCCAGGTGTGCTCCAGGTAAGCCCAATCCCAAACCCACACAGTGCAGCAGTGCCAAAAGCTGGGTGCTGCACAGCTCCTCAATCCAAGCCACCTCTGAAATTCAAGTGTCCCCAAAAACCGACGTGTGGGACCTGAGTTAAGAGAGCTTGACTTAAGCAGTGAGCTTAGCTTACTGCAAAGACATTTGGGATGCTTTTATCCTGGACAAGAAAAGACTCAGGGACCAGGATTCCCTTCCTTTCCATCTGGGAGAGGGGCAGATGTCAGTGCTGATTGTTTCAACAATCTCTTTTGTTTATAAATCCCCACCCTCGGGGTGTTTGGTTGGTCCCTGGGTGCCTCCACACCAACCATCGGGAAAGGGAAGGGGAGCTGAGAGACACCCAAGCCCTGCAGGAGAGAGGCTTGGGATGGAAACCATGAATTGGAGGAAAGGTCTGAGGGAAGGTGCTGCAGAGGAGGGTGGGAGTGAGCAAACCTTCCAGGTGAAGGGCTGAGAGGAAAACAAGCCCGAGGGCATCACAGCACTCACACTCCACAGGAGGGATAACACCAGGGGCCCAGAACTCCAGACATCCATTAAAATGTATAAATAGGTGTGTTGCATATGCAGGGCATGAAGTAATGCTGGAGCAGTGTGGAACCATATTTGGGCAGGGAGGGAGACCTCGGGGCTGTGTTCCATCCTGGGGAGCGCAGGGTGGGAGCGATGGGGCCCGGACAGGTTCCAGGTGAAGCACCAGGAGAGGTTCCAGATATGCAAAGCACAGGCAGAAAGGAGAGAGCAGTGCTGGGTTGTGCCAGCCCTCCCTGGGCAGGGTGTGGAGCTGACTGGGAGAGTCAGGTTCATGGAAAGGTTTGGGGAAGATGCTGGAGGTGCAGCAGGGGGTTGAGAGAGGAGAGAGGCTGCAGAGCTGCTGAGCCCTGGACACAGAGGGTGATTTAGGAGAGCCACAGGGCTCAGGTTGGAGTCTGAGACACAAAGTGTGTGTGCTCTTGTCTCTGATGGCTCTGAGATCCAGGAGAACACTGCATTTCATAGAACATGAAATTTATGGGCATGTTTGCATGGTGATACATGAGAACAACTGCTAAAGTTAGATAGAAAAGCCAAAAGTGTGAATGTGTAGATTAGAGACTTCTCTTAAGTCACTGGGTGAAAAAGTTAGAGCTTAAACTACTTTAAAAAATAGAAATCAAGATGGAGGATTTAGGGTGTTGCCTACTCCTTCTTCTTTCTTCTTCATTTTCTTCTTCTAGAGGTTTTTGGTGATTGGATAGAAAATGCCACAATGCACACAGGTCATTAAGAAAAGCAATTTATGTGTCTATTGTTAATTAAATAAAAATAAGTATAAAAATAAAAGAACTGCATAGTTCAGGGCCATTTTGTGCCATCAAAGCCAAAGTGTGCAGATTAATGATGTAATAAACCAATCTGGAAACTCCTTCACTTCCCCTTGACACTTTCCTCTCATTAATCCAGTTTATCTCCCTCTCTCAATATATAATATATAATATATAATATATAATATATAATATATAATATACAATATACGATATACGATATACGATATACGATATATAATATATAATATATAATATATAATATATAATATATAATATATTCTAAAATATATTATCTATTATAATATTTTATAATATATAGCATAATATATAATAATCTATACATTATATATGTTGTGTGTTATATATAATATATAATATATAATATATAATATGCAATATATTTTATATTATATATTTACATTTTATATATTATATTTTAATTATATATTATATATTATATATTTACATTTCATATCTATATAAAATGGGAAAAGACCACCTGGAAAACCTCCCCTGAGGTGAGTGGACATTTTTGTGGCCAGCAGGTGTGGTTATGGTTTCCATTTAAACTTTCTGAGCCACCCAGCACAATTTTTGTGCAGCAGTTGCAGGTGTGACTGTCTGAAATCAGGGAATCCTGTGCTGCATTCCCACCCAGCCATCCCAAAAAGCTGCCAGGTTTTCCAAAACTGGGGCTGAAGGAGTTTGTGCCCTCTCAGCTGGCAGCACCTGCTGATTTTATCCTGTGCCTTTCCTGACACACCAAACAAACTGCCCAGCTCTCGCTGAGGTGGCTCCATACCCCCCTGTGGGATGAAGGTTCCTGAATCACAGCCTTGCTCTGCCTCCTCTGAGGGTCTGCACATCCCTGGCTGCTGTGGGGACCTTGGGAAATCAGTTCTGAGCTTTTCCTTCAAGGATAAACCGGTCCTTGGATTGAAGGTTGTTGCTTCTGTTGGGTTTGCTCCAGCCTCTGCGATGGAATGAGCATTTCTGCCCCTCCCTGCAGATCCCTGCAGCACACACAGCACAAACAGCTCTGGATTCCTGGATTCCTGGCTGGCTCCAGCTCAGGACACGATGCTGAGCATTGCAGAACTCTTTGGCCTGACGTGACCTGGTGTCCTCAGCTCTGTCTGTGCCGTGGCCTCCATCACTTCCAGCTGCAAAAGCCACTCCTTGGTGCTTCCTTCTGCCAAACATCCAGCACTTCCAGCTCTGGCTGCTGCTCCCGATGCAGCCACAGCTCAGTTTTTGTCTTTGGTGGTCAGTGAAATTGCACTGAAGTCTCTGGTGAGGAAGAGTGAATGAAATTCAATTCTTTGGATCCAGCTCAACAGGTATTTTTATTTCTCCTTGCACCTGGTGGGCAGGAGATCTGCTGCTTGCAGGGCTGATTCATCTCCTCACCTGAGGAGGATCCAGTGACCTGCTTGGACAAGCTCCCCTGGGAGTTATAAATGCACCCCTGTGTTCCACTGGCGTGGCAATAATGGGTAACGGGGATTGGAAATAGGAGCAGGATTTGTCCCTGCAGGTCCCCTCCCATTCCTGGGGCTCCTTCTGAGGCTGGGCCTCCCTCCAGCAGGGAGTTGGGCAATGCTGGGGAGATGGATTAGGGGGGTGAGAGGTGGAACTTCACTGGAAACCTCGAGGTGATGAAGAGCAGGTGATGCCACTGGTGCCAGAGCTGCAGAAAACCCCTGGGTGCCTGTGAACCACAGCAGGGTGACACAGCTCAGGGGATGGGAAAAGCTGATCTGATCTGGTTCCTCCTTGGACAGGATCCTGATTGAAACAAAGGGAGATGGATGTAATACCAAATCTTTGGGTTTTTACATCCAGCCAGCAGCCAGGTGTGTACCTGGGGCAGTGCCTGTGGCACCTTCTCCTGGCCTGGAACCCCATGGTCTGGGAGGATGTTACTAATCCCCAGCCTGACTCACTCAGCTGTTGGGGCCAGGGTGGGTCTGAGACACCACAGGGCAAAGCAGCAGCAATCCACATGAGCTGGTTCTTAATTGTGTGCTTCTTTTAAACCTCTGAAAGCCATTGTGTGCCTTGGGTGCTGCCTGACAGCATTTCACCAGTGCAGACAGGGCTGTGGTCACTGAGAACAACCTTTGCCACCAGAATGAAGCGATGAGCCATCCCACCCCACTCCAGATGATCTTTAAGGCCCCTTCCAACCCAAACCATTCTTGGATTTTCTGATTCTTTTGTCTGATTGTGCAGTAGCCATCCAGAGATGACTGCCCAAGGTCTTTTTACAGAAATCCACCTTTCATTCCCTGTTTGAGGAGGCCCACGATGACCAAAGACACACAAAGTTTGCAGCTGAATCTCCCAAGTTCATGCCAAAGACCTGAGAGAGCTGGAGCTCTTTCCAGCAGGTTTGTGGGCACTCAGCCCTTTCAGGCTCTGTTTAGTCATTATCAGGCACAAAGAATTCAAACACGAGAGTTGTTTTTTTCCTTTTCTGGGCATATCTGGGATGGAGCTTGCCAGAGCAAGTGCTGAGGTTGCTCATTTTTCTGGGGCTGAGTGCTGAGATTGCACAGGGTCAGAACAGAAACTGCAGCCTCCCATCCCCACGCCTCCAGCTCAAGGCCAGGGTTCCTGCTGGATGGGATGGGATGAGAAGGGACAGCATGGCCATCCCCAGATTGTGTTCTTTACAGCAAATATGTGAATTCCAATGAAGGACACGCTCTCAAAAGCACCAAAATGTCTCTAGGCAAAGCCTTGTGGTAGGAAGTGGTAATAAAGGAGAGCAGAACTGGGGAGGAGAAAACTTGGAATAGAAGTGGAGAAAACTTGGAGCTGTCCTTCCAGTGCTGTTAGCAGCGAGTGCCCCTGGGCAGATGGTGGGCAGATAGGGGCTGCTGGGGCACAGACATTCCAGAGTGATTTCTGAGCCAGCTGAGCTCCTCCCATCATCACTTCACTCATCAAAGTGAGTATTTATAGCACAGGTTGGAGCAACGGGAGAAATCAAAGAGGAGCTCCCTAGAAAGATGCATAAATCACTCCAAGAGTTCAGCTCTGGGGCTCTGCATTTTTTGCTTTAATGAGAGTGACCAAAAACTCTGGTGCTATTATTAATATTAATATTATTTCAGCAATCTGCTTTTTTGCATTAAAACAATCCTTGAGGTATTTCCATAGAGTTCTCCCAGCTTTTAGAGCTACGCCTGCAAACTGCTAAGGACATGCCATCTTACACCAGAGAAAACATTTTCTCCAGCACAGATCTGCTGAAAAACAATTCAGAAAATGTGTCCAGGCCGATGTTTGCTGCCCAGGCTGTCAGGAGACCTCCAACAAAGCGGAGCAGGAAAGCCAGGAAGGTGCTGTACCCAGCCCACGTGAGAAAATATTTGCCACGGCAAGAGAAAGATCCAGTCCAGCGGTGGCTGCTCCTCTGCGCTGGCATCATCCTCATCCAGGTGTTAAGTGAGGCTCCTGAGCAGGAGAGACTGGCTGGGGAGAAGCTGCTCTGTGCAGCAGCACCGCCAGGAGCTGATGGGCTGGCACAGAACCGCTCCAGACAACGCTCAGCTATTGCAGGAATCATCTCAGCAGCTCAGGGAGCTCTCGGGAACTGCTCTGATGTGCCACGAGCAGCCCAGAGCTTCCCTCTTCCTCTGCTTCACCCCGGGCACGGCTCTGAGCTGCCTGCCAGGAGCTGCCCTGAGCATCACCAGAGCAGCCCTGGGGCTCCTGTGCCCCTCCGAGGGGACACTGCCACCCTGGATGGTGACACGGGG
This sequence comes from Parus major, assembly GCF_001522545.3. Taxonomy (NCBI): domain Eukaryota; kingdom Metazoa; phylum Chordata; class Aves; order Passeriformes; family Paridae; genus Parus; species Parus major. The sequence continues at coordinate 9,220,214 of NC_031785.1, read as the reverse complement.
CTGGCAGAGGACACGAGAGGCGTCAGTGAAAGCCCAGCAGCAAGAGCTGGGCAGTTTTTCCTGCTGATTTGTTTGTGACTGTGATTAGAGACTTGTTTCCGCTAGCTGCAACAAAAATCTGCAGGAATTAATTCCCCTCCTGGGCTGGGTTTGTGCTGTGCTGACCTACCTGGCACTTGTGCTGTAATTTAGTGTCAGTTCCCAGCAGCTAAAACAGCTCAGCTCTCAAAGTAACCTGAGAGAAAAGCTCCAGAGCGCCGGTCTCCTGCGGTAACACTGTAAGAATAAACTGCTGAGATCAGATTTTCACAGTGTGTTTTACAATTTAGATTTTAAAATGAAGGTTTTGTGGCCGTCCTGGGGAAATGAAACTGTCCAAGCAGCAAGGACAGTGGGGTGGGAGCCATGGCATGGCCTGGACATCAGCTGAGGCACTGGGAGAGGTCCATCAACCTGTGAGAGATGCTACGGCTCTGGTTGGGGAGATGGGGCAGCAGATGAGCACAGCACTGGGGTATCTTCTTGGGAGAACCCTGGGAGGTCCCTGAAACCATGGGACATGCTGAGGAAAAGGTTTGATGGAGGGGTGGGTGAACTAGAAATCACCAGTGACCCTTCTCACACGGTTCCACCATTTATTTCTGTGTGGAGCAGGGGTTACTGGGCATGAAAGGTGGGATTGCCCCAGCTCCAGGGCACTGCAGGTGCGGGATTTTGGGGAGAGTGATGGTGTGTGGGGGCTGCAAGGGCAGCTCAGGCTTGGGGCAGCTGATTGTGAAGTTCTATAAACTTCAGGAGTTACAAATATTGTTGGAAATAGAACTTTTAACAACGGTGTTGGTGTCTCTGAGAGGCGATGGGGGAGGCGAGGTGTTTCCCCAAGCACATTTAGAAGCATCACGAGAGGGCAGCAGAGACAGGAGCTGAGCAGGACACACAGCCAGGATGTACAGGGGGACCTGAATGAACCCTGATGCACAGGGGACATGGAAGGACACAGGGGACGAGAGTTCTCAGCCCTGGAACCCATGGGTGGCAGTCCTTGTTATAAACGAGTAGCAGCTTTGATTAATAAAACAAGAAATTTGTTCTATAATTAAAACACGATCATAAAAAGAAACCATCAGCAAAATCAGTTTGGTGCTGTGCTGGGTGAGCAGTGAGAAGGCTTTCCACAGCACTTCTCCATCATTCTTCACAAAATGCGACTGTCCCAGGGTGCTTTTTATATAATTTCAGGCTTTTTGGGGGTCATTTGGAATCCACTTCTTGCAGACAAATATTCATGCTGTTTTGGGTGTATATGTTGTAATTTTGTCGGGTTTCTTGGAAATCCACTTCTTGCAGACAGATATTTATGAGTGAATATTGTTATAATCTTATCAGACAAATATTTACGTTGGCCTTGCTGCATATCACTATAATCTCCTCAAGGAAGGTTTCCTGGATATATGCCAGGATTCTTGTCACACAAGATTATAACTTTAGTATGAGTTTATTCATGCTATGTATTGAAGCGTAAACTTCGAAGAATTTAAGATATTAGAAAAACTATAAGGCCTTAATTAAAAATAATTTTTGTTAAATCTAATAAAAAAACCTAATCCTTGTTAAATTTAATAGAGAAGCACTATTAGAATTAGGAGCTAATCATTAACCGATAACTAATTGTCTGTCAACCTTATGTTTGTTCAGCTGGGCTTGTAATGAGAAACGAGGAATCTTGTAAGGAACTTCAAGAACATAAGACAATTGCAAACCAGAAACCAACTGGAAACATGAAACTGGAACATGGCCAGGGCTTCATTTGTCACTTTGTATTGAAAAGGCAGAAAGGGCAGAATGAGGAAGAGATATATTCCTTCCTCCCTTAATGACCCCTCCTCATAAAGCGACCACCGACTCATTTCAAGGAACAAATTGCGCATGTTTAATTGCTTTTTCTTAATTAGCATAGGAAGCAGGGAGGGTTATGAATATGTATTTGTATTCAATATCTCGGTAAATACAAAGTCTGTAATCGCCTTTATTTGAGGTTTGTGAATTAGGGGTGACCCTGCACATCAGCCCAGCGCTGCCAGTAAACATACACTTATTAACCCTCATCGGTTAAACTCTTTGTCCGTTATGGTTGGATATGATGCTAGATCAAATCCGTATTTTGGTAAATCGGTATCACAGTCCTGGTGGTTCAGCGACACTCGGGGGACACG
>NC_031785.1:9202670-9217289 GCF_001522545.3 Parus major | reverse complement strand
TCCCTGCTCCCAGCCCCGGTTCCCAGCCCGGCTCCCCGCGGGACGGAGCGGGGGCAGCGCGGCCGCTGCGGTCGGAGCGCGGGGCCGCCCCCGGGGCGCCGCTCGAACCCCGCGGAGCTCCGGCTGTGCTGAGGGTATCGCGGAGCGGGGGCTCGCTGTCTGCCCGGGGGGCTCGCTGTCTGCCCGGGGGGCTCGCTGGGTGTCCCGGAGGGTTCGCTGTGTGCCCGGGGCGGTGTCTCTCTCTTTCTCTCTCTCTCTCTCTCTCTCCCCGCGGAGCCCCCGAAGCTCCGGGAGCGCTGCCCGGGAGCGCTCGGGGCCGGGACGTGTCCGGGAGCCCCTCACGGTACAAGCGAGTGCCGAGGCTTTGTTCGGCCTCCCCGCCCCTCCCGGGGGTGCTGGCGGGGTGCGGGTCCCCCTGCCCCGCTCCGGCCATCCCCGCTGCTGGGTTCGCTTCCCGGGCCAGGTGGGAGCGAAGCCCCGGTGGAGTTTGTTCGGCTCCGGTCCCGGGCTCTGGTTCTTCCTCGCAGCTTTGAGAGCTGGGAGCTTGTGCTGCCTCATGGCTCGTTTGCCTGGGGTTGTTCCCATTGTGAGAAAAAGATTTCCATTATTCTTTTCCTTAAGCAGACCTCTGTGTGCAAGCTGATTTTATTGTAGCCTTTGTTGGTTTGTGCCACTGCTTGCTCGTTGTGTTTCCCCATCCTTTTTTTTTTGTGTTGGATGTTCCTTTGGCTGCTCTGCCTTCTAATTACTCTTTAATGGAGAGGTAACTTGGGGAAAAGATAAAATATGAGAATCTGGGACTGTTTTGTGTCAACTTCTCTAACTGAAATGCTGTAAGCCAAAGGGGAAAGAAAAGAAAAAGTGATCAAGTGGAGCTCAGGGCACTTTGCTTTGTTGGAGGCAGAGAGGAAAAACTTATGAGGGAACGACTGAGATTTTGTTTCACTTTATTTCTCCTCTTTTGAGGCTGAAAGATAAACAAGCATTTTGAAATGCTTTGGTTTAAAATGCCGAGCTCTTCATTTTCTCTTCAGCTGACTACATTAAAAAAAAAAAAAATCTTTAAAAAAAATGTAGAAGCAGTTCTGCAGTCGTGGAGCCAGCAGCAGTGGTGTGTGTGGGCAGAGAGGCCTTGCTGCTCTTCCATCAGCCGTTCCTGCCTTGTCTCTGTGGACTATAAAATTAGAAAGGCTCCGATGTCCATTCAGTCTGATGTCTGGGTAATGTGGGCTGTGGAAATCAAGAGGAGCTCTCTGTGAATTAGCTGCTGTGCTGCTCGTGGCTTGCTCAGCCTGTGGGTTCTGGCCTCTGGTGTATAATTAGGAAGGTAATTGTATTTTAAGAAGCCTTATATCTATTATCCAGGTGTGTGCTTGTCCCCTGGGCAGGTATCAGGTGGCGTGAGCTTCCTTTTGCTGTGAGTAAAGGATCTCTGTCCTGATGGTCGCAGACTGCAGTCTGAGATTTGCAGCATCTTAGAGCCACTGAGTCTGAGTTGGAAAGGATCATTGAAACTCTTCTAGTCCAACCCTCCTGCAGTGAGTAGGAATTTGTTCAACTGTCCCAGGTTGTTCCACGTCCCATCCAACCTGGCCTTGGACAGTTCCAGGGGTGGGGCAGCCACAGCTTCTCTGAGCAACCTCTGCCAGAGCCTCACCACTCTCATTTCACAAAACCCACATCCTCATATCTAATCTACATCTCCCCTCTTTTAGTTTGGAAGCTTTACCCCTTGTCCCACTTAAAATCTGAAACTTCCAAGAGCGAGACCTGAGGCTTCCTGTGCTTTTCCTCCTCTGGAAATGGCCCAGATCATCATCTCCTCCTCCCCCAGAGCTTTTTTTTGCCTTTCCTAGGAGTTCTTGTCGTTGCAATTCCAGTCAGTGTCCAGGAAGGCTTTTATTTGTCACACCTTTCCTGGGTTTGCTTTATGTTCACGCTGAGAAGCCTGGCCATGGAGAGCACAGGTCTGTGGTGAGGGGTGGAGAGCCAAGAACAACTCCTCTGGCTGTAATTGAAAACTGTCAGCTTTGCAGTGAAGGAAGATGTTCAAAGCATGTGGCTTGGGGTAGCTCCTCGGGTAACGTGGAGTGGAGAATTGGATCTTTGGTTCTAAAGAGAGTCAAAATGTCCAGATCCTGAGGAGTTCTGTTGGCTGGAGCCCAAAGGTGAGATGGCAGTAGGACTCTAGGCAGCTTTCCTTCAGAGGTGCTGCTTGGTGCTGTCCTTGTGCACCGTCTGCTGCTCTGGAGATGTCCTAAAGTGACTTGGAGCAGCTGAAGTATCCAGGTCATGGTGTCTTGGACAACTCTTGTTGCAGGTTTCTTGCCTTTCCTTCCCTTCAAGGTGGCTGTTTCCTGGGGAGGTTGGGTGCAGTGGGGTTTGTGCCCTGGAGGGACCCGCCACGGGTTTTTGGGTGAGGAGCAGCCGTGGGTTTTTGGGTGAGGAGCAGCCGTGGGTTTTTGGGTGAGGAGCAGCCGTGGGTTTTTGGGTGAGGAGCAGCCGTGGGTTTTTGGGTGAGGAGCAGCCGTGGGTTTTTGGGTGACAGACCCATGAGGAGAACAGTGTGCCCACCCAGGTGTCAGGTGCATTGGGAAAGTCTTGGCTGGGCTGAGGCAGCACGGGGCAGGTGGGGGCATGTGAGAAGCCTTGGGCATCCAGGAGGAGATTGGAATTTGGGAGAGAGGCAGTTCTAGCAAGAAGCAAACGCTCACTGGAGCAGTAAACAGCACAGAACAGCTGCTTCTGCCCAGCCTGGGTGAACTTTGGGCAGTTCCTTGATGAGCTTGTGGGTAAAATTCACTGTTTCATTCCCCAACATGCTGCCATCCTCCTGGGCTGATGTATCTGCTGGTGTTTGCCAGACGTGGCCTAAACTGCTCTTAAACTGCAGCTGTTTTTGCAGGTTCCCAGTTACTGCACAGTTGTTCTTACTGTGTTTATTTTAGTGGTTATAAACTGATTTTTAAAAAGGACTTGGAACTTGAGCTGGAAAGTCTCCTTTTTCTTCTTCTTTCATGATTTGGTTGAGAAGCTGCACCAGAGGAGCCAGCAGCTGAGCCCTTCAGTATTACCCCCCTCCCTTTATACTTTGAATTTTCTGAGCTGTGATTTTCCAGGAATTTGGGGGGCAGTTGTCCTGTACCTTGATGTTAGTAGTGGACATCAGTTTGGGGGTGGGGGTGAGGGAGGTGTCTGCTCTTAATCTGGTAAAATCAGGAATTTGGCTGGGGAGTAAAAAGCTTGAAGGAGATTTTTCCTCATAACATTTTGTTTAGCCTGAATGTTTGCAGTCAGAGCTATGCATTTCTTAAAGACACAGAAAGCACAAAGCTTTTCCAAGGCAGCTATTTCAAGTTGCTGTGAGCTTCAGCATATCATTTGGAGCTAGAAGGTGCCACCATTCACCAAAAAAAGTTACTTTCCATGTGTAAAGTAGCTTTTGCAAGGATACAAATCACCCAGTTATTAACTTTTATCTCTGCTCTTAGGATAAGAAGTGTGTTGCCTGATCTTTGTTGCTTTCTGTTTGTTTCAGAAGAGTTACTTCTGCGAGTTGAACTGCACATAGGTGCTGGGAGTGGTGAAAAATCGCTTCACTTGGAATAATCCACAGCTGCGAGGAGCCAAGGGCTCAGTCCTCCAGATCCCCTTTGTTAGAGACAGGCTGGCTTTTCCCCCCTCCTCCCTCCTGTGTTCTGAGCATTAAACAGTGATTTCTATGCAAGAATTTTAAGGAAAGTCTTTCAAAGCACTTGAATGTCCAGCGAGGGGCAGCTGGGGAAGGGTTGCCTGGGAGATGCTGCTGGGAGCAGCTGAGGCAGGGTGTGACAGCATGGAAGGAAGTGAAGAAGGCAGGATGCTGCTCTGATCTTCCCTCTCTCCCTGCTGAGTGCAAGAGGGGTGGTCCTGCTTCTGGGAGCTCAGGGGATGCAAATGTGACCGTGTGTGTGTGAGCACAGGGCCCAGAGCCTGTCTCTTATACACATCTCCTGCTTCTGGGAGCTCAGGGGATGCAAATGTGACCGTGTGTGTGTGAGCACAGGGCCAAGAGCTGCTCGTTCTGCTCACCACACTGCCCTGGAGAGCCAAACTGGGAATCAGATGCTGAGCTTTGTCCTTCCCTCTGCAGTGCTGCATCCTGAGGGTTTTCACTGGGGAGAAAAAAGGTGTTGCCATCTGGGCATGTTGTAGCACAGGGAGGATGTAGGGTTCCTGCAGCATCTCCAGAAATTCAGGTAAAATTCTGTTTCATCACATTGAGTAATCTTAGGACAAAGCTGGCGTTCCAGGGATTTTATTGCTAGTTCATTGCTTTCATTCAGAGCTCTCACTGCACTGGATATTCCTGTCTTCTGGTGCATGTCTTGGGTTCCTGTGAGAATTGTGAGGAAATGCTGAAATACACATCCAGAATTTCAGAGAATATTCTGGTTTACACATAGAGATGATCGCTGTTGCGTGTTTGATGAATTGCCTTTCTGGATGCTGCTCAGCTTGTAGTTCTGAGATTGTCCTTGCACTCTTTCAGTGCCTGCTTGAGTTGAGTTTTACTTAAAAATGTGTGTTTTCAAGCTGTGGAGAATGCAGATAGGATGCTGCAGTTAGGTGTTGGCAAACTGTCCTGTCTGGAGTTGTGTGGGAGGAGAAATGGTTTCGTGGTTGTGTGACCCCAATGGGGAGAGGAGCAGCTGGGGTTTAACAAAGTGGTTAAAATTATATAGGCCCCCAAATCCTCCAGAGACTTCTCTCCTTTCCTAGAAGCTTCCTTTAACAAGCTGATTTCTCAGGCTGATTGCTTGCAGATGAGATCATGCAGTGTGTTTTGCAGGGAAAGAATCTGAACTTCGACTGGCGAGCCAGAAAGTTTTAACACGCGAGTCACATGCCCGGTGTCCTCATGGCACACACAAAACCCCAGAGACCGTGGCTGGGTGAGCTCAGGGTGCCTTTGTGCTCCAGCAGGAGCTTTCTGAGCACACAGAATACCCAGGGATGCTCTCAAGTGCTGGGGCCTGCTGCTTGGACAGCAGTGGGAGATGATGGCAAGGAAGTATTTCATCTTTCCTGAGCTCTGTTTCTCTCTTTAGTGCGTGTGGGGTTGGGATAAGCCCAAGCCAGGGAAGGCTCTCATCTGCCTTAATTCCACAGACGTTTTGCTGCTGGCTTCAGCAAAGGAATTTATGTAGAATTGATGGTGTTTTTTCTCTTAATGCATGAGAACATTCTGAACAGGAGAGATTTGATGGTAATGTTCTGCTGCAGAGGATCCCAGCAATCTCTGGTCTCGCTCTCAGAAGGGATGCTGGTTTCCATTTCTCTTCATGGCAACTGGGTTACTCTTCCAAAATAATCACAGCCATTGTTGGAGAGTGTTGAAAATGAAGCAAAGCTGTTCTGAGGTGTTGTTGGGTGGTGTTCCCAGCACAGGGAGCTTCAGAAGAGATTGTACTTGGCTTTGAAGTACAACCTCTTCTCACAGGCAAGGTAGGAAGGCACCTTTCTGATGCCAGAGCCTCTTTGTGCCTAAAATCACTTCTTGCCAATCATGAAGGCATTAATTATGCAAAAATGGATTGGGGGTGGGTGGAGTTTTTATTGGCTGTGGAAATAGGAGCCAAAGAGCCACTCAATCCCAATCTCTCTTTAAAAAGTTAACAATGGAGTCAGACTGGGAGGGGAAAGTATCAAATCCCAAACTTTAAATCTATCAGTGTTTTATGCAGCTTGAAGACAGGAATGCATAAGGCAAGATGTGTTAAACCCTCTCACTACCCCACAGTCGTGTTCTGCCATAGCCTCCTCTTGGTCAGTCCTGTGAGCTGTCTTTAAAACAAATCATTGAAAGTAGAATTTACAGATCAGCACAGGCTTGGCAGTTTGTTGGGTTTTTTTTCCTGTCACCTAAGCATGTTTATTCCATGGCAGTTTGTCAGAATCCAATGTTTCATTTCACACAGGTGGAAAGTCAAGCATGTGAAAATGGAAAACGTCCCATGTAGGTTATCAAACTTCATTTGGCTTCTTTGAGAGTGTGTACTAATGCAAATACTACACATGCTAAATACCTATCTGCTTTTTATGTGGTATTGTTTAATTCTTTAGGTAAAATACTCATGAGCACAAGTTGTTTTGGTACCCTTCCTGGCTAATAATCCCTTCTTTTGATGGAAGGGAGGGGTAGAACACTTGTTGCTCTGATGGATGGCACTGAGGTTGTATATTTTTTTTGTAGCAGCTCAACCATTTCACCCTTCACTCTGCTCCTGGATGGGATCCTGTGAGTCTGTCCACCTGGAGCCTGGCTGATGGGCATCCCACACCTGGCAGGGAACATGTGGGAGGTGATGATCTGCACTCTGAAAAGTGCTGCCTAAACCTTGTTTTGTCCGTGAAGCTTTGAGTGTGGAGCTGTTAGAACTGCAGCCCACTCAGAGCTAATGCTTGCAGAATGCATGACCAAGGAATTAAACTGGGTGGAGTCATTCCAAAATTTGGATTTGGGGCCTGTCTTCTTCTAATGCAGCAGCTTTGGGTGTTTGCTTGGAACTGCTCCCAGCATGGATGATGCTCTCCTGACCTGATCTGACTTTTCCTTCTTGGTGTTTGGGTGCTGTGCCCAAATTTGTCTGCGGAGCTCTGCAGTGCATAACGAACGTGAAACAAGTCAGCTCCTGTCAGGAGATGGCACAGGGATGATCAGCTCCTGTGTGCCCTGGGGGAGGGAGGAGGGACAGACAAACAGAGTAAACAGTTGTGTTTCTTCCCCAGGACTGTCCTGTGTCCTGAGGCTGCCAGCTGCAGTTTGGAGGCCAGAGGAATAGGGCGGGGTATTTTCTTCCAACCAGATGAATTTGTGCTGTGAAAATGAGGATTTAGTTCAGTTTCTCTGGGAATAGCATTTAAGGTGTTAAAACGTCCCACCCATCAGTAACGAAGAGCTGCTCAAGAGCAAGCAAACACAGAGATGGAGCCTGCAGAGCACACTGCCTTTGCAGCTCTTCTTTTTGCTTGAAGAATGAGAGTCTGGCCATGTTTTTATTTAATTTGTCATTTGGTTGTGGTGTCCATCATTTGTGTTACCCTCCCATGGAGAGCTAAACTAGCCAAGCATCAGGTTTTGTTGTCCATCTCAATTACTGTTACGTTATTTCACTTGTGCTTGTTTGTTTCTGCCTGTCAAAAGGTAAAAAATAAATAAATTAAATACTGTAGCAGAAATAACTGGTGTATCAGAACTCTCTGATTCTCTGATAGGAAGATGTCAGCCTAGGATGAGTGCTTTTCACTGAGCTCAGCCTGTTTCTGCTGCTCCTGACAAGCTGTCATCTCTTCATGCTGGGTAATGTGATCTTCCAGGAATGTTTATCTTTCATTTCTGCATTTGTAGTGGAGCTGAGCTGGGGGTGCTGGGAATGTGCCTCCAGTGCCCTGCTGCTGTTTGGGCTGAGGTGCTGCTGAAGGGAACAAATCAGAGCAGCAGAGCTGCCACACAGAGCTCCCCCACTTTGCCCTGAATGAGGCTCCCAGTGCTGTGAGTTCATCCTGTGGACTTTGTGTTTTTATGTGTACGTGTTTTTGCATTTCTCTGGATTGTGATGGATATTATTCTAATAACTTCACAAAGAGTCCTTCCTCTTCCCGTGGGTTTGACACTTCTGTTTGCATACTTAGCTAGCACCAGTCTTGTATTTCTTTTATGTTTTGGGGCAACCTGGATGGGGCTTTACTGTGAGAAAATGAGCTTTGCTGGCCAGTGTCATGTGTGGATACCATGGGTGGACACCTGGAAGGAGCAGCACTGATGGCAATTCCCCTGGTGACCAGCAACCCTCTTTTATCTCAGTGCTAGCAGCTGTTTCCCCATCACCCTGCAGGCAGCACATCATGTAGACACTCTGCCTTCTTCCCCAGGACTGAACCCACCAGTATCAGTGTGGTTCAGTCTCTGCTACTGCAGTTTTTGGCCTTCTCCCAGCACTGGAAGGACACCAAATAGCAGCAGTACTGTTGAGACCTCCCTAGAGTAAAGACTTATAGTGGGAAATGAATTTTCTAGTTGCTTCTAATGTCTTGAGAGCTATTGGCTGTCTGGCTTTTAACCTGTATTCTTGGATTATTGCAGGCTGTTGTATTTGAATGCATGGCTGAAGTTAAATTGCTAAGAAGGAATCTCTTGTGTTGGGTGTTAATTTGTGCAAGGGCAGCGTGACGCAGTGTGCTGACCCTGTTTGAGACCCGTGCAGCACATCAAGGTTCAGATCCTGGCACTCCAGTATTCCAGGACAAAATTAGCCCTCACTGTGTCAGTGCTGATATCTCTGCTAACCAAACTTCTAATATTATCTAGAATGATCTCTCCAGACAAACTCAATGTGAGCCTGTTTTGTTGGCAGTAATTACTCTGCCCCTTCTCATTTGCTGCCACAGAGTGATGGAAACACTGGTTGAAAGGATATCTGGAGGTCTCTGGCCTGACCTGCTTGAAGTGGGATTGTCTCCAGCACGTGAGTGATCAGCTCAGCCATGGCTTTGTCTGGCCAAGTTTTAAACACGTTGGGAGTGGAGCAGGGTATCGCACCAGATCAGCTTTTGTTTGCTTTTGCTTGCAAGTTATACCTCGTGAACCACCTTGGAGAGTGGGTTATGCATTTAGATTGGGATGACCTCATCCTGCAGGTTTGGAAATGTTTAAGTGAGCTGTGGGAAATGTCCCAGTAGGGTTAATGCAATGTGTAATGGATCTGAATCCCTCTGTCTTTTCTGTGCTAACATGGGAAACGTGAGCAGACCCTCGTGCTGTTTCTGCAGGAAAAGGCAGGGATCCTGTTAGGTGGTTTTCCCGTGTTTACATTGGGGAATTGCAGGTGAAACAGTGCCTGTAGGACATGTCCTGTTGCTGCAGTGAGCTCATGGGTGTTTTCCCATTGGAATTATGTTGTCAGGAGGGACAGAATGAGCACCCCTGAGCATCCTTTGCCCCAAGGCTGAGTGTGGGATGGATGCTGCCCAGACTGAGGCCACACAGTTGCCTTTTATCCACCCTCCTCAGCCCCTTGCCATGGGACTGAGAGGATTTTCCCCAGAGTCTGCTGCATTTATTTCAAAGAACTCCCATGAGATGAGTGTATGCACATCTGTTACCCACTCAGTTCCTGTGTGTTAAAGGGAGCAGAACTGCTATCTACAGCTGAGGAGTAGGCTTGCCTTCCGACATGCCACGAGCTTCTGGACACAGTGGGTGTCCAGGGATGGCACGTAGTCAGGCCAGACCAGAGTCCTGCTGCTGTGGCTGGGCTGGGCTGGATTTATTCAGACAGAACTGGGGATTGCAACACCCCTGGTGCTTGCTCCAGCCAGGAAGCCTTGCTTGGAAGGGAAATGGCTGAGATGGAAAGAGCTGCTGAGGAGGTGGAAGCTTCCCTAGCCAAGGCCTCTTTGCTAGACTCAGCTCTGGATCCCTGGACTGTGCATCCCCTTGTGCAACAAGAATTATGTGAATGCTTCATGGGCATTGAAAAGGAGATCTCCTGTGGTCTGGTCCTGATCTTGGCACTGGAGATTCATGTTGTGCTCCTGTTAGAGTGCAAACCAGTCCTTGTGTAGGATGAATCTGCTGTTGTGGAGTGAGCAGCAGTGTCCTTGGGTGGGTTACAAATTCTCACTTGCAGAGGGGCCCTTTGGTATCTTGCACATCTGAGCTGCTCCTGCCTTTTGTTTCCATGCCAGAAAGGGCAGCCAAAAGAGCTGGGAGCATGGGCTTCTGCATGCTCTGGTTATTTGAAGATGAAGGTCCTTGCTGAGGAATCACAGAAATGTGGGGATCACTGTTGTCAGCTGCTCTCCACGTGCTCCCTCTGGTCCAAAGTGCAGAGGTCAGGTTTGGGGTTGTATGGCCAGAGGGTCCTGGAGCAGCAGCTGTAAAGGGCTTCAGGGGTGTCAGGGACAGGCTGACACTGGCTGACAGCTCTTTTGTTACCTCCAGTTTTTCCATGCACCATTTATTTTTGCAGAGGTCTGTCTTTGTGTGCTGCAGGGGGAGGAGCTGCAGTGGCATTGCTGCCACAAGCTGAGCTCTGCCCATTCCGTGGTTCACTTGGGTTGCTGGGAAAATCACATGGCTGGTGCTGAATCTCTCCCTTCCCTCGTGCTGCTCCTCCTTGATGAAGCTGACAGCCAGTGCTTATGGTTTGCTTTGCTTTTTCTGCTGTTGCTTTCCATGTGTCTGCAATAAAGTCTCTGGTAAGGATGCTGATTAGCTTTTCTCTGAGTTGGATGTGGAATCACTACTCAGACATTGGTCTCCTCAGATCCCTGCAGCTTGGAGTTTTGGGATGTGATATGCCAACACAGATTTATCTGGGAAACTTCAAGGAGAGAGGAAGAGATGTGGGGAAGTATCACTGTAAGAGAGACAGCAGGACTTTGTCCCCAGCAGCCCCAGGACCTGCGTAGCTCTGCTTGTCAGGACACCTTACACCATCTCCTTGCTCCAAACTCCTGACAAAGATGATGGGCAGAAAGAGCAGCCTGCTGCCATGGAGGGGAGGAACATGTGAAGGATAATATTCAGGATGTCAGATACTACCCAGTGCTTCAAGAAGAGAGGCCAGCTTTGAAAGAGATCATGTGCCTGCTGAATATACCAACTGCTTCCAGGGATTACGGGTCAAAATCCCAAAGCAGAGGTTTTCTGGCTTGTGGGAACTCAGCCCTTCCTTGATGTGGGAGTGATCCTCATCTGCAGCAGGACACCAGAGGGCTTTTGGCTCAACATGCAGACAAGAGAAAGGCTGGAGATGTCCTGCTTGGGCTGGTCCTGGTGTCCAGGGACAGGGAGGGATGTCTGTTTGCAGATAATGGTTTTCTCTGCCCCTTTCTCGTGGTTGCGTCAGTGACGATGGCCAGGGAGAGTGTTTACAAGTGTGTCCTTACTGAGCACTGCTCCGTGCCAGCAGCTCAGTCCTCGTGGATGACGTGTTCTCTGGGCCTTTGTCATTGCAGCAAATGGAGCTGGGCTGAGCTCACTGCCCTGCTTCTGACCTGGGGTTGCCCCTCTTCACCCTCAGCTTTGAGGCAGCCCTTGGTGGGCACCCTGTTGTGTAAGCAGAGGGTAAATGGGAGGCTGCTCCTGTGTGGATCTTTCCTGGTAACATTAAAGCTCTGAGAGAGGTTTTTGGAGCTGGGGAGGAGTTGTTGTCAACCATCCTGACCCCTGGGAGTGGGAGGTGTGGTTCCAAAGGGGTGCTGAGGCCTGTGCTCCCATGTCCCAGCAGGATGGAGCTTTGCTGAGCCCAGAAACAGGGAGCAGGCACAGCTGCAGAGCTTTATCTGCTTGGGACATGAGGATGTGTCTGTCCCATGGCTGGGCCAGAGGTTGTCCTGGTGATTTGGGAAGTGTCTGCTCTGGTACTTGCCCTCTTGAGGACTCTGATCAATCTCCCTTCAGAGCAGGAAGAGCTTCCTTGGCACGGGGTGGGGGGGAATGTGGTGGAAGGAAAGTGTTCCCCTTGCAGCCCTTGTTTTTGCACCCCTTGGGAAGGGTGTGTCCCACATCAGGTATCTGTAATATCACCACATGCTCTGTCTTGTCAGCTCTGAGCCTTCTGTTACCCTGCAGAGCAGCTCTAGTCAGTACCTGATCTGTGGAGATGGTTTGTCAATATTTCTTGGAAGATGTCACATCTCAAACATGCCCTCTTCATCATGCCAAGCTCTGCCCCACTTCCCTCTTTTCCCAGGTTAATGGCTGGAAGTGGATTTCTTTGCAGTGGAGAGATGATTCCAGCAGAGCTGGGCTGAGCAGATGTTTCATGAGGTAGTGGGAGTGAACACACTCACACTGGTAAAGACAGAACAGGGCTGCAGGGTGTAAACAGAGCACTTTTACAACAGGCTTCTGTGTTCCATCAAAAGTTCCTGGAAAGGTGAAGGCAGGAGCTGGCTTTCACCAGCTCTTACTGAAAGAATAAAAAGCTTTAACATAGTGCAGGTCCAGCCTCCATAGTGGGGCTGTCCTGTGCTCCTCAGCTGTGTCTGTGTCTAGCCCAAGGCCACGCAGGTGACAGGAGATCTTGGTGCTCACAGGATCCCCTTCCTGGGATAAGGTCCTGCCATAGCTGGGCTGGGTGGGAGGCAAGGAGTGTAAGGCCCATGGAGCAGAGCCCCTGGGGAGGGACAGGAGGTTTTGTGGACCTGTTATGCTGCTGCTGCTGCAGGAGAGACCTGGTAGAGGAAACTCTTGGGTGCTATTTCATGATGCTCCTTATTCTTGCTTGGATGTGTGTTCCCATATCACTGTTGGTAACTGGGGACATTGTCTGGTGCAGGTCTCCTGACATCTCCACAGTGGGATTTTGTCACTTTTCCTTTCCCAAGAGCCTTGTGCTGGAAACAGAGGAGCGATCTCCTCAAGTGTTCAAGGCCATCAGTCTGTCTTGAGCTGTTTGTGCAGTTGCCTTCATCCCAGTGTTAACATAATCACAGGTGTTCACTCATTTATTTCTCCCAGTGCCACCTGTCTGGGGATGGCTTGGGGTCAGCAAAAGGCAACTTCCCCATCCCAATGTGATCAGCTCACCAGTTCATCACCCACAAATTCCTAATTCCTGCTTTGCTGCTCAGCATAGCAGGTTATTTTTAAGCACTGTGAGGAAAAATAAAACAACTGGAAACCCTTTCAAGTCATTATTTTGTGTTTTGTGAGTTCACCTTTAGGATACTTCTCGGATTCACGTTATTGTATAGATGCCTTAAACCCAACAAATTTGGACGACACTGGGATAAACAATCTTTTGTGTCTAAATTTGTATGTGGAATTTAGTATGTGCTAATGGGTCTTCATCTGTTAATTGGCCAGATATTTTCCAAGGCCAAACAGAATCTGTTGGAGAAACAATCACGATGCCAGCTCTGGCCTGAGCTGGGTCCTGCTCCCTCACTCTTTAGGAACCTGCTTGTGCTGAGGAAAGCTGTCCTGTGCACAACCAAAACAGGGTCTGTTGATGTTATTCCTGGTCCTTTGAGAAGATGACTTAGTGGTCACATGTGCTGCTATGAGGTCATTAGGAAGTCTCTCAAATACCCAATCTGAGAAGCAATGATGCTATTGCAGAAGTATGCTCCCTCTGAGATGTGAGAGGCAAAACTCTCCCAAGTACTTGAGTTTGCAATAGCTCGGAGTGGGATCTGTTATTGTGCATATTTGGGCTCATTCCAGTAAAAAAAAAAAAAAATAAAGAAAAGACTGTTTTCTGCTTTGCTTTATCCCTCGATTGATTAGTGGATGTGTACTGTGGGATCAAGTTACATCTCAGAGGGCATCCAGCAGAGAGCCTTGTTCTGTGCTGAGCTGCTCAAGTGAGTCTGACTGCAAGGTCAGCAGTTTTCCAGCAGTGTTTTGTGCCTCCACAGCAATGTCCTTCCCCAGGGAAAGGAGCTCCTCAGATCTGTTTGTGAGTTGAGCCATTGCTCTTCCCAGCACCACAGGGAAATCAGGAGCTTTTTCTAGACCCTTGATGTTGTTTGTGTGATATGCATCTGCTTTGATGCTTTTATTGATGCCACTCCTGAACTCCCTGTTCCTGGATGTCCAGCGTTTCCTGCTGCCACAATCTGCCCTGTGTCTTGCAAATGGAATTGTTTGGTCCCAGTTTGCCCCAGGGGCCTGTATCCATCTTGGCTCCCATGTACCATTATGTTCTCAGGGCAGGCATCCTTGTTTTAGGAGGAGAGTGCCTTGGGAAGGGCATTATCAGAATGAGTAACACCCTTTTGGAGCAGGCAGAAAGGGATCTGCTGTCTTCCCACATCCACCCTACTGCTGCTTGTGTCCCAACCATCTATGGTTCCCATCCCTCTGGGCTGATTAGCTCACTGATACCTGGAGGAATTACTGTGGGGCAAAAAGAAGATAGTTTTCTGTTCTCAGACCAGAGGTGGGATGGGGCAGGGAGGAAAATGGGAGTGAGGTGGCATCTGACTGCATGTTGCAGCTCCCAGCTGTATTTTCCAGTTAGTAGTGGCACAGTCTGCTTCATGTCAGCTTCCTTTTTTTCCTTTGGGATACACAAAATACAGGTGCTGGGGTGGAAGGGCTTTGCAGGGATGTGCAGCCCAAGAGCAGTTTTGTAGCCCCTGTGCTGGGTTTGGGTGTCCTGCTGCTGTCCTGCTTGTCCTGTCACCATGGAGCCACCTGCTCATGACATTCCCACTGCCACCCTTGGTAATTACCTCCCCTGAAACGCCACAGCCTGGTCTGAGCTCTTTATTTTCCCTCAGTTTCTGTGTTTTTAGAGAAAAGGCACTGAGTGTGAAGGGCTGTTCTCAGGCATTGGTGACCTCCACTCCTGTGGGGCCCTGACCTGAGGGCAGCAATGGGGTGAGCTGTTGTGATGAACATGCAGGAGAGCCCTGGGCTCTCCCTCTTCCAGGAAAGCCTTTGGAAGCAGAAATCCAAATGTCTAACAAGTGCCTGGTTATGATAACAATAATATAATATTCTGCTATAATAATTCTGTTGGCTAGACTTGCTAATAAATGACTAGCTCTGTTTCCTTCTGCCTTTCCTCATGAATGGCCCAGGCTGGGGAGGGATGAGGATGAGGAGTGGAGCTGTTC